>NW_017137498.1:419688-440867 GCF_001652005.2 Ceratina calcarata | reverse complement strand
CGAAAATATATATAACAATTGGACAATTCTTTGTTTCAGTCTTCCATGTGTATAAAATTTTCAATAATTGACTTCCGTGTACAAAGTTTGACAAAGTTTGTTTCATAAATAAACATTGGAAACTCGGAAATTTTCAACTTTTCAACGAGATTAATAATCTCATGTACGTGACGAGATATTCACTGTTGCATGAGAAAGTAATCATATTATCTAAAATAGTTACGCACATGTAAAATCAGTTTCATCCCTTAAATTGAAAATGAAAATCTCTGAGAGGAATTAGTTGTGAAAGTAAAGTTTTTACATTCAGATTTAGGCAATGGCCATTAAACTTAAGCTCTGGAGCTTACGGAGTTTCAGCCTTTTATCTCGGATTCTCCATGATATAAAAACCGACCAATGTTACGCAAAGGGGCATACATTATTGAATATAATTTTACACGGAAGCGTGTGGATGCTATACTTCGTCCTGCGTTATAATACAGGGAAGATTACAAAACCGTGTAAGGAAGCCGAGCCCATAATGCGTCGACGGTGTTGTATTAACAGCCGGCGCGTTAAGGGGGTTGCCGTAACGTAACTGGGATAGTAAATAAAGTAAATGATGTAATAAGCTGGAAGAGAAGAGACGATTGTTCGGTAGGAAGGAACGTGTGGGTGGGAAAACCGGCCGTGTTAAGGGAAAATAACAATTGTCGCCAGGTTAGCATGCGTTCACGTAATTCGGGAGGCGTGTTTTACGCTCTCTCGGGGATATCCTTACTTCTCTTTTCCTCCGTCGTTTCCTTCTCTTTGCCCCGAATTATCCAGATTAAGGTGGCGTTGCAAGGGGTGTGGTGATGGCTTTGTCTGCGACCGCACACGTGCACGCGCACACGATGCCCGCTAAAATTATTAGAGAACCAATTCGTATTTACCTTGTAATTAACAAGTAATTTCATATTTATCCACTCTCTTATATTTCTCATGAATAGTAATTGCAACCAGAATATAAAACATTCATGTTTTACATCACTTCATGGCTGCATTTTATTGCGAAAAATTGTATTATTTTGGAATTTCTATGAAAATTCATGTTAAACTGATAAATAAAATTTCGAGGTAAAAAGATTATATTAATACATTTTCTGGGCACTGTGAGGATGTGTGCAGGTATGTGAGTGTGTTACAATAAACTGGTGACGGTCTCGCTAATGGGGTGGCCTAGCCTTCTTCCCTTTTCTCTTTTTTTCTGTCCGACAGTGAAGCGATCGCGCACCCGGGAGAACAACACAACGCCAGAAGGGTACCAACCCTGAAGGGCTGCGAATCGTGACCGACGCGATGAAGGTTCGCTGGTTTTTCGATTAAACACTACTTTCCTTTCTCTCTTTCTCGTTTCTTCTCTCTTTTGATTTTATCTTCCTCCTCTCACGTGGAATGCCGCTTGTCTCGTTCTCTCTGAGCATGTTCTGCTTTCCTCTTCCAGCATGCATTTGTCATAGTATCGGAGAACAGTCATGCGGAGAACGCAATATTTTAAGCTTGATGCTTTTACAGTTTGATTGAAATCCTTAAAAAACCTTGTGATTTATTTGCGATTAAGGAAACGGAACATATCGATGTATTGATTCTTGCATCGCTTGTGGTTAAAGAAGTAGAACATTTTTAATCATAATACCTCAAGTCGTTAATAAATTTTTATGTTTAAAATATTGCGAGGGCAATGACATGAATTAATAATACGAAACGTGTACATAAATTGAATTTTTAAAAATTTATTTTCTACTAGATTTATGTATCGATAGAATCAATTTGACATAACTCACTGGTCACGTAGGTCGAAAGAAGCGGATATATTGCAGTTTCTTAAATTTTTACTCGTCAGTTCTAACTTACGCCTCTTTGTAATGAAACTTTTCTACGAGATATAGAATTTGCCTTACGCGGCGAACTTTTATCCGGTCCGAGAAAACTTTACTTTACTTGGAAATTGTACGATGTCCTTGATGGCCTATTAAAATTGTAAATACTGTACTCGTTATTGCATTAACGCCGCGTTCGTATTGATACATCCATACAGATTCTTCATGTTCGACCAATTAAGTGCAGTCAAAATCGAAGAAGTAAAATCAGTCGTAATGTCAATCAAGAGAGTAAGCGAAAGGGAAATAAATAGCTTTTAATTTATAGGAAGGTATCTGAGCACGATTAAACAAGTCTTACTTCTCTGCGTTTCTCTTTACCCGCGTCGAACGATTACAAACATTGCACTTTTGTCAAGCATACGGATAAAGGGAAAGTGATAAATCAGTGGAAGTGTTGAATTATTCAAACGGCGCACTTGACTTCCCCCATCCCTCCGCGACGTTTTATTTGCCTTCGAGTAAACGGCGTCGAAACTATCTGCTTGAATTTCTTCTAGCGTACAAACAGCTTTTCGTGTAATTATAGCAATAAAAACATAGTAGAAGTTCCCAATTAAGAAGGCGAGCAAATGCATAATTTGTTAAAATAACTAAATCTGCTAATTAATGAATTATTTATTGCATTATCTTATGAAGTTTTTACTTTATGAAAAACTCTTGAATTTCTTATTCCATAGAATTCATTGAATAAATTTATTTTTCAATTTAAAGGAATTCATCATTTTTCTTTACATTTTATATTTTCATTGAATACTACATTATTCTGATATAAATAATGACTGAATGTGAATACTAATATGTATAAAACCTCATTTAATAAATTACGGACATGTATTACAGACACGACTATTCAACTTTTTCCGTATTATTATTGCCCGTTTAATTAGTCGGTCGATTGGACTCGTGAATTTCCATGAATTTATAATAGCGCCCTACGGGCCAGCGCCTAGACGATTTTAATCAATTTCCGTGGAGTAAGCGAGACCAGAATTTATACGCGTAAACTCCAGAAAAACTTCTGCACAGAACTACTTATGTGAGTCACGTAACGAATGGATGCACTGTACAACCAATCACTTAGCTGTTTCCATTTGATTATTATTATACATATATAGGTACGTGTTCAAATCGTTCTGACTGATACAGAGCCACAGAGATAATTAATGTGCACCTTATTGAATCTTTACAAATGATTTATGACCTAAGCATTAGGAGCTAGCTATTGATGTTCATCAGCATTTATTATGGTTAATTGATATTGGAGAGAAATTACTTAGTGTCTTTATATCTAGTATTTCTTTTTTTATAAATTCATAGCCTATTGACTTTAGAAAATTAGCAAAAGTATAACAAGCAGTATTAAAACAGTTTTTCTGCTTGTCGATAGGAACATATTTAGAAAATACGAATTAACTTCAGAAAATAGAGAAGAATTTCTATAATTAGTGGAATTAATATTGATATACTAACATGTTCTAGTCAGTGGATGAATAGTTATAAATGATGTAACTTTGAGAAACTGTGCCACGTTTAATAGCAAATAACGCGCGTATATTTATTGAATGAATCTGTTTAGAGTGAATAAAGATAAACGTTATCAATAGCGGAATTACTGGATTATTTTCTGTAATACGAACTATGATACGTGTTTGCGTAATATCGCGGTAATACTACCGTAATATATAGCGTCCGTGTAGCTGTCGGTTCCGTTCCCTAATCACTTCACGATATAATTCTGCTTGTGCATTACGTAACAAGGAATATAGGACTCGGGGGAATATATTATGGAGGAGGTTGATACAGGTACATACATATACATGAGAAAGTCTTGCTTGATCCTTGTCGTCTATTCGTTCCGAAAGGGAATAATGAAACGTTTGAAAAGTGGATCGCTTCCGGTGCAAACGCGACGGCGACAGTCTCAAAGCGTTTTAGCAGACGGCCATCAAGTTACTGATTAATTTCAAGCCTCGCGTTAACGTCCTTAAATTGGAATTAAATTGCAGCTAAGTTGGATGCCATGAAAGCAGTTGGAAAAGAATTTATTTCTTATTTTTGTATTAACTCGATAACAATTTGATTACTTCGTGTATTCGATTAATTAGTTCGATTTTATTATACTGTATCAATATCAAATCAATAAGTGCAGGCAATGGAAACAATTGGCTATTTAGCTATTTCATTGACAGAAGTTTTATATGAATTTTAGGTTCGACGAAGCTTCTTAAATGATTATTTCCTTGTATTCTTTTGAAGTTTAACAGAAAGATCTGTACATTATTTGAGGTGTGAATTCCTACGGACTCTGTCTATTAAGATGAAAGCTACATGTATATGTATAACATCATTCCTGAAATTGAAATTTTTTAATCTAAATTTTTCTATTATCTTTGCTATCATGAATTACTGTGAATCATATCAAAATGAAATTTTAATATCTAATTTTAATATTTAATATCTAAATTTTAATATCTATCTTAATTTTAATATCTAAAATGATATTTCGTACACATTCACCTAATAATTTACTATCCCTAATAGAAATCTGAGAAACTAAATAATGCAAACACGAGAATTCAAGACGTGACGAATTTGATAGTTTTATACTCCAAGCGTAGGAACAATTATTCGTACATATCGAGGAATGATCAATACATGCCGTATCAAAACTCCAATTACAAGAGAATTCACGCGTGAAACGTTGACGAATATTTCAATAATAACTATGACCAGCTTTGAGCTGCGAGATTATACAATTCAGAGGTAATGAACGCGCAATAATTTTCTAAATCCATTAACCATTCATAATTATATATTATGCAAGTCAGAATCCTTCATTTGTTATGTTTAACAGCCACCGCGCATTGTGTTATTAACATACGTCGATCGAGCGAACGTGATGAATCAATTTTCGTTTAATCAATCATTGTCTAAAATACGTAAATGTTTAGCATTATGATTGTTATTGCATTTTATTGAGTATCGGCATGCTTGCAATGAATAATCACCAAAGCACCCTAGATTTAAGTTTAAGCTTTCCGAAGAGGTGCTTAAGGACTCAATATTATCTGTTAATGACGAAAAGTCGATTTTTTACACTCATATTTTTGGCCATATCAACGTGTTAAAAAAGAGGGTAATAAAATTTGCAAAAGCGTATAGCAAAGAGGTGCGATTTATCTTGAAATATTTGTAATATAAATTGTTTGAGTCATACAAGTACTTCATATACAAAACCAATGAGATTAATCAAATTTGAATGTACCGTACTAACAATGTAAATAACTGCATAAAATGTTTGCTTAAATGTGACTTGTTCTCTTTGATTTTTCGCATGCAAACCTGAATGACCTTTTTGTACCATATTTTTATATAAATCCGTGAACTAAATGCTAGAACATTTTGTGTAAACGTGTTTATATATATTTAACAGAAATTGACTTGAAATAGAACAGAATTGAACAGAAATACCCCTGTTTTAAATTGTATCCTACATAAAATGTTGTAGCGTTTATCATTTTCTGTATCCTTCAGCTAACTGTACAGCATGATTTTCTAATAAATAAATGTAAATTTGTATGAAATTTCACAGTGCGTAGAACGCTGAAGAACGGTCTCTCGGAAGAGGAGAAGAAGCACATCGCCGCCTACATCAAGGGCTACTAACTGTGATAAAAACTCAAACCCCGTAAAACTCATCCGCGAGAAGAGAGCAAGGTTTAAATCCATAGCACGATCTTCCCTTCGCTGATGCCAGATGCTGACGATATGGCCAGGATTTTACGGAGGGCGCGACCATTGCGAAATACGACAGACACGAGAAGTACCAGATACTATCCTTTAAGAGAGAATCGCGAACATACTCCAAGGTTATACGTTAAAAATGATCATAAATGCACGCGCGTGAGTGTGCGCGCATTGACACTACAGGGTAGTCTAAAATTTAATTTGATATAAATCTTGGAGTAGTTCCTTGTTTTGAACCTACCACAGAATGGTCATTACGTTCATCTTGAAATCGACTAAAGAGCTATGCAGTCAGATGTATATAAAGTGACCTCATCTTTTCATGAAACATTCTTTCAAATTTCCAATGATGCAAAAGGTAAATGACTTTTGTTCGAATCATTTTTTTGCTGGACTGTAGGAAATACCTGAAACATCTTTTAGACTATCATGTACGTGTATGTATATACATATATTATATACACATGCGTATGGGTAGAAATTTAATTGTTTCTATTGCATTCGTCGTCGAAAAACGAAATCCGAGCTTTCAAATTCTATGTTCTCGACTTATATTTCCTGTCGTTCATACGAGTGCTGATGTTTAATTATTTTCCGATTAATTTATTTGATGGCCAATCGATTTAATGTTGAGCATGTCTACGCGAAACACTCATTTTCAAGTGTATTCATTTTATTTTATTTCTCTTTAATGTCTTTTCAAAGAATCCTTTTGGAACATCTATGATACGTGAACGAAAATGATTTACCTAGCGTTTATATAAAAATGTTATATTCGAATAAAGATGCAACGCCGGATCCTAGTTAGAAAACATAATGTCAATTCTCCGATGCTCTCCTCGGATGGAATTACTAATTTAATCATTCAACTCTCGGTCGTATGCCTTAGGAAAATGTACCCACGTTAAATATTACAAAATATTTTATGCATTCGACTGCATCGGAGAAACGACTTCGAGGAATGAGAAACGAAACTCTGAATTGAACTGAAACAAAGAATACGAACAGATTTAGTGTGATCAATCAAGCGACTTTATTCGTGAAATCTCCTTACGACCGGCTGGCAGCTCGCAAGGACGAGCCGCGAGGTCGAACTTACAGGTCAGCCGTTTCCGCGTCACGTTGCGAATGTGGCAACTCTGAAATTTATATCTTCTCCATCTTCTTACTTCGAAAAAAAGGAAAGAGGTCACCAACAGAGAAGAGGGGAAAAAAAAGAAGCGAGAACTTTTCAGATGCATCTTCCACGGTGACAGTTTCCCAGGGAATAAATGCTCGCATGCAAAGCGAGACGACCACATTTCTCAGGGCAATTCGCTTTTGCAATATGCATGGCACGACGCGAGCCAGAGGATTATTGAAATTCGCGCCCCGAGAAGTTTTTTAAGCGCTTACCCTGTGTACGAAGTTCGAACGACAGGAGATAGAAATCAGACAATCTCGTCGAAACGTGCCTCGAACACCTTCTGATTCGTCGATGAATATCTCTCTTTTTTTGAGTATTGTCTCTTGATATCTAAGAAAAAGTCCTGAACAAAATTGAACGAAACCGATTCGATGTCAGGGAATCGATTACTTTCGTGTACGTATTTTTGTAACAAAGAGAACGCGAATTAAGATTATTCATGCGATCAACGGTTTTACTTCCTTTATGCCGATAAATAATCAGTAGGTAGTTAATGTATCCTACCTACTGCGTATATCTACATGAGAATTCGTGAAATAGTGTGATTTGTTCGACGAGACAAGCAACTTAATTAATTTAATCATCATCCTTAATAGGATAATGATCTTATCGCGCTGCGTGGCGTCGCGCAGTTATTGTAATTTTCTGCGAAAATGATTCTTGAAATAAAATTAAAAGCAACTGTAATTAGACGTCTTGTTAATTCCACTATTCCTAACTTTCCTTCCTATAATTTCATGGCGTTTAATGCATCAAGAATGAAGTCAGACTTGGGATAGTCGTACGAACAAGCGAAAATAATGAAAAGGTAAGTACTGTACTTTTCGGAAAGCAATGAAAAGCATAAAAAGATTGAAACGTTGAATAAAACTTGATTTTATTTCATTAAGATTTATATATACAAATATATTTTATGTATACCAATTCCTGAAATAATTTCGAAACAACTTTTAAAATCCTTCACTATAACGCCTTATGAAATTAACTTGGACTGTGCAATTAACTTCTGTACTGAATTAATTTTTCATGGGTATCAAACAGCAAAGTAAAGAATTGAAGAACAAAATATCGGAATGATATCACTTAGGAAAAGGGGAGGGCGCAAAATATACGAACCAAATAAGCCATTTCAGGTTTTTTTTATAACAAACTGTGCTCGAGACACACGATTTATTATTAACCTTCATCCAACTTTAACAACATACAATATAATGTAGTAATAAAAACGTATTCAGTTAAAAGTGTAATAATGGTAGCGACCGATCGAATGAGGGGAAAAAAGATCGCGTTTGTTTGCGACCGCCATTCATCTCCACCACGCGCATCCATTTCAGGCTTATCTCGCGGATTTGCCTCTATCGAGTTCCTTATACGGTCCCCGGGATAAAACGGTCTCTTCGCGTGAAAATCATAGCCGAGAAACGCCGGTGTGCGGCCTCTCGTTAAAACGCTCGCGGAAAAGGGGAAAATGTATGGAATATGGACGCGAAAGAGGAGGGGGACGGGAACGGGGCAGGGTTTGGAGTACGATCGGATAAAAAGGAAGAAGCATACGAGAGGAGGACAGAACTTTTCGCGTGTGATTCATTAGCACCGTTTACGCCGATGCGCTTAATTAATATACGCTAACATCTATAGTCGTGTAGAAAAAACGCACATACACACACTTTCTCCGTCTCTCTATCTCTTTCACATAAAATCATGCTTCCTTTACTCTCTTCCGTTCTTTCTTCGCCCCTCTTTATCTATATTTGTATGTAATTATAGTACGTAGAATAGATTCGCTTCGAACCGGGATTTTAATCATTCGACCAGTTACGCCGTTCGCCTCGGACCCAAATTATCTCGAAGAGGTTCGAATATAGAGACTTGGCCCCGTAGAAACATAAAAATTGTTTTCGATGCATCAGTTTTTCTCTCCTCCTTTGATGGTTTCCTCCTCGTTTCGTAATAGCTGCTTTTGTCGAGCGCAACTGGCTCTTCACCTTGGAAAGCTTTTGCGTGATTCACAGAGAAGAAAACATCCTGAGAATCGACAGAATACTCGAGGACGCGCTTCCCTGTTGCTTCCTATGAGGTAGCTGTTCCTCCTCTTTCCGGCATTATCTCGTTCTGACGGATAAAGGCATCCGAGCCAGTAGCGACGTGCATCTTAATTTTCATAATTTGTCCGATGAGATAAGTCCGTCGTGACAGTTTCACGATCGAAGATACCTCTATTCCATAGAGAGAAAAACCTTTGCTCCACAAACTGTTTTCTTGCTAACTCCGATACATGTTCGTCAAAGTGTACCTCTGGGCCGGGTACCAAGGTTCCTTCAGATCGAAAAGTTCCCGGACAGCTTTCCGAGAGTTCGTTCGATCGGCGACTGGTTCGGCGCGTTTTCCTTCCGCGAATGAAATTCCCCGAGCGAATAAGAAATCCGTCCGCTGTTTCCCTTCTCCCTTTTGTTTTGTTTCTCGAGCACCAAGATTCGTCCGCACTGGCCAAAAAGCGGGTCTCGTTTCGAGGCAACTGCGCACGTTTCACGGAGCGAAAACTGTCTGTAGTAAAAAAAAAAAGAACGTAACTCGCGCGTTCACGTTTAATGATGTTCGTCGCGAACCGGACAGGACTCAAGAAGGCGATTCCGTGCGGATGTGAACACGTGGTAGCATGAGACGCGACGCCGGCGGCGGGGGCGACGCGGTACTCGGAGACGCGGCGACGCGGCACGAAGGCTTCAGAGCTCGTCGTGTTTCGGCCCGCTGAACTCGTCATGCGAGATGAACCCGTTCTTGTCTTTGTCCTCGTGCTGGAATATCTCTTCCACGAGCTTGTCATGGTCCGCTAGCATCTTCTTCACTTCATCGTCGTTTTGCTCCGCCTCGATCATTTGCTTCCTCAGATACTCGCTCACCTGCGTCAATCAATCCTGATTTTAGTCACAACTTATGTTTATCGAGTGAAATGACATCATTAGATACATCCACCATTTCTTTTCCTCATTTGAATTTGTCTTAAAATGACCTAAATTGCGAAATATTTATTTATTTGTCAATACAAAGTTATTCTAAGGTATCCTTTTCATTCTAGTTTATGATACTGAGATATTAATTAACGAAACCAAAGAAAAGAGAGCTAGAAAGACATAAAATCTGTAATTAATAAAAATTCTCTATTTTACTTTTCACTTGGATAATTTACTTTGAAACATGTACCTAGTAAGTAGTTTTTCATTTATTGTATGATATAAAAGGAAAATAATGAGGACTGAATTTCAAGTAACGATTTATGAGATTTATGCAAGATATAATTTAACAAATACTCTTGTTAGCACATGTATTAAATAGTGTATGAAACAGATGACTCGATTGTTCATTCGATAACTGTCAGAGACAAGTTTGCGTAACTTAACAAAGGGATTTCAATATCTACGTAAAAACAGGATTTAAAGCTTTATGACAGTGTGTTTCAAACAGACATAAATTCGAGTCACGAGACCGAGCTTTTATTTATTCCAAAAATGTTTTATTGTGAAAAAGATTATAAAAAAGCTACGTTTACTGGTAGAAGCGGCGTGTTCGTTAAAAAAGCATCAATCGCACAATATTTTAAAATGATTAACTGTTGTGAACGCGAGAGAGAATAAAAAATGGTAAAGGATTAGTCATGCATGTTTGTTGTTGAAAGGGATGAAAAAAATAGCAACAACTGCGTTACAGCCATTTCTCTCGGCGCAATGTGTATGTATTAATCCTTTGCACTTGTACGCCCGAGATAAAACTGACAGCTGCGATTGGTCTACTTTTTGATCCGTATTTTTATGAAATTAATCACTGAAATATTCTATTTTAACAATGAACATAGCTATAGTGTACTCTTTGTTATCAAATAACAACGGAACATTTTCATTGGCTTTTGCTTTTAATTCCTTAATCCGTTTCATGTCGTGTGCAATTGAAATGTACTGTATTGTAGTTTTAATGTGTATAAGATTTGATAAAATATAAGTTTTATATATACAAGTGTTAGAAACAACACCACGGATGACCCTTAGAAAAAAAATGAAAAGAGATCTTGCCATTATTCTCACCTCCTCGCGGGACAACTGATTGTCGTGGTCGCTGTCGATCTCTTTGAACACGTTCGCGCTTGGTGGCGAGTCGCTGATGTTGATCAGCTCAACGTCGAACATCAACGTAGCACCTGGAATCAGAAATATAGGATTTCATTAAAAAAAAACATTGCGTTAATATACATATGGCCAAATGGAACTAAGGGTCTAAACTCTATCTGTGTGATAAGATAGGGAAGCAATGTTATTCCCCAAATTGGTAAAAAATAAAGGTATACGCCATTCGGTTGTTCGTTTTTATATTAACGCTTTGACTGCCGTGTCACCCAAATTCAAGTGACGCATAAAGCTTTCAATGGGCTGTATTGACCGGATCTGGGTGATGGATAGATGGGCTGTTATTTGGCCGACGTGTTTCGAAAAATAGTTAACAGGATACAAGCCAACAAAATATGAACTGTTTAATTGAAAAGAGTATTTTGTTTAGTAGTTAAAGTGTTAAAAGATTTTCGGGTCGTCAACTTTCGGAAAGGGGAAAGTAAACAATACGAAAAATTGACTTTCTCAATCTCGAAAAGTCACGTGACTACCCTAGTCCCTTTAGTACAATATGTTCCATTATTATAGGTTGTAATTATTGATGTTTTATCGGACTATAGATATTTTCTCGACTCCCCTTTGTCACTCACTACTGACACAGGCGAGAAGCCTAAACAGTCGCTGCTAAGTAAACTCCGAGACTAGGGCTACTTTCCGAAACTCGGCGCTCTAAATTCCGTTCAATACGACAGTGCACTCAGAGTCCTTTTCCTCGGGCCTATACAGCGCAGACCCGCTAATAAAATATTTCACGATACTGCTCGGAGTAACAGCCCCTCGTTGTCGAACACGTTCCAAGAAGTTTCCACTCAGACTTGCAAACGCCGCGTCGGCAAACTGGTAACATCCACCCGCGCGCATTCGGAACACTGGAGACCGGAATGAAAATTCTCATTCGCGAGACTGAATTTCTCGCTAATATCGTTTAAACGTCCCCGTGAAGAAAAATCAGAGCGACGAGGAAATTCATGACCAAATAGAGGGTGGATAAGAATGGGGGGGGCAGAAGGGAAAGAGGAAACGAGTTGCTTCTCTATCAGTCGCTGATTTTCCATTATGTTTCACTGATCCCGAAGAACCATCGTGCTGTGACGACGCGCTGATTGGCCGAAACCCAATAAAAATCCAATACGTCTTTGTCAATGCTGACGAAAGACGATTGCTGCAGCTTTCCTATTATTTGCCCGCCCGCGATCTATCCACGTATACCTACGTATACACATATAAATATATATATATATATATATATATATATATTCGCCACGAAAAATCTGTTCCCGCGTCTGTCTATCGACCTGTCCGACATAACGTATGATGGACCCCTTGCCTCTGACGTTTACTACCGATCGTGGTTCCTTTCGTTTAAACGAACGAACAACCGAAAGGAAGAAATCGATTCGCGTTCCCACGTCGAATCTGGAAGATTATTTGGCGAAAAAATTGACAAGAAAAAACAAGACCATCCTTCGAATGAAAAGATTGAAGAAAGATTATGATAAATTATGTGAAAGTGTGTGAATATCTATTTTCTATTATAATTTATATGTGCATTTTCGATACGCATGTATTTTGATATAAAGTGTAGGTCCCTTCGTGCGGAAGATTTAAAAATAATTATTTATTCGAAAAAAACGTATACGTATTGTTTGAAATAAACATTGTTATCGCGTGTCAATTATTCTTTATTACTTCATTACGATGCAATGAATGTTAAACATCATATTTCATGACAGTGCATCGTTAATGAACACATTAAAATATGAAACCCATTCACCAAGCTTTTATGCATTACAACGAACATTCACTCACTGTATTAATAAATAATTTTTACGGAGACAGTCTTCAAAATATGTTGATTTTTCGATGAACTACAACCATTTCCCTCTGAATTATTTTAGTATTCGTTAGTGGCGCGAACAATTCTTATTGAATTTCTATGTATAATTATATATGTATATGTAATTTTGATATAATTATTTTAGATAATTCTGTATCTAATTGATATATCATGATCATTTTGATATAATTATTTTAGATAATTCTCTATCTAATTATAACATATTATATCTGAAATGGATATTGAGAAAATTCGGATACTGAATTTTTGAACCCTTCAACCTGTCAACTTTCAATGAAATGGTAACGGCATAACGTCGTTTGCGAAGCGGAACGTTTTTACGCGGTTAAATAAATAAGAAGCGAGTTTGCCTCGAACTAAATTTGTGCGCTGATTTGGTTATGTATATTGTTCTTCCTTCACGAATGTAATTTCGTTCAATTTAGTTTCGGTTATAAAACGATTGTAAATCATTTTCACGGTACGTCAACCTCTCAATCCTGTTCATCGTATGACGTCAAAGCTCTGTATGCATAATTGATAATCACTTGCTAGGTAGATAGGAAAGCTGTTCACTTAAAATACTAAGTTCTATCTTTACTTCCTCTTCTGTAAATTTTCATTCCTACAGCAGTTCTGTAAGTTTCTATAAAATCTTCTCATTAATATTTCATCTACCGAATATAGAATACATTGTTAATGTTAGTTAATATTAATGTTTTGAGCACAATGTAAGTGATAATCTGTTTGTATGTACATAGAAAATGATAATTGTTAGGTACTTGAAACACTGAACTTTATGTGATACCTCTCCTTTTCTAATTTAATTATTGATATGCAGCTTCAATTTGCATTACGTAATTTCTTAAGTGAGAAGGGAATTGTCAGGATTATTTCTGCAAATTTAATTATGGCTTAACCAGTGGCATACACCATGCGCGTATATCCGTTATGACACGTCTTACGAGCGTCTCCGTTTACGAGATTATCCCGTAACGCGACCCCCGCGTAATAAAGGCGATATTAAAAAGGAAACGAGCTCGTTATCGGTAATACGAGTTTAATTCTCGCAGCGATGCAACGCGACGGGGCGGCCAATTAATTTCATCCCGTCTTTCCTTACGCAACCCCGTGCCGCGTCGTCGACCTGAGGCAATCGTTCCCGGCGATAAGAGGCAACAAATCTATCCGGATTATACAACACCTTGAACGGCCGTGCACTTTTATCCAATAACTGTTATCAACTAAGCGATGAGCTCTTAAGAGCTCTGTCATATATCGTATTGACTGATAAAATATGATGCGAATTTTATTTTATTAAATCGATCATAAGTAGCCATGAATTCTAACGTTTATTGCGTCATAATGTAACAATGATGAGATGCATTAGTTTATTGAACAACGATGAGTTCTTTTAGAACTCAGCTAATCAGAACGCAAATCATATATCAGTTGTCACATCAAACATTCCCAATTGGGATTAATGTACATTAATGAAACATGCCGCGCAATTATTTACTACCTAAATGGATCCAATTAATACCAAATATTCCGACTGAATCCGAGAAATGCACGAAAATATCGCTTCTCAGTGATTTGACAAAAATGATAGAAATAGTAAATTTAAATACTGAAGGGTGTAAAGAAAAAGTAGAAAACTCTGTAGAATATATTTCGGACAATTTTGTAATATCCATTAAAAGAAAGGTTTTATTAAGGGGAATTGAATATCAGTGATGATATTTTATGTGTACTTGCAATTATTATACAGAATAAAAACAATTCAAATTTTTAATCTTTATATGTATAGAATAATAATATTTAGATTTATATAGAAATTATATAGTATATAAGAAATTATATAGAATAATAGTAAATAAAAGACTTTTCGATATACCCTAGCAATTAAATGTAATACCACACATAAAAAAATATTGTAACACGTCATAAAAAGAGCAACAACAAATACACGTATTCCCTAAAAAGGGAATAAGATTATCGACGCTAATGTATTGTAAGATACGTTTGTGTAGAGTCGATGAATACACCCAACCCTAGTTTCCCTGCCACAAAACTGGCAAACACTCGAAAAAAGTTTCACCCCTTTTGTTGGTGACCGTAACATCAACGACAGATGGAATCAAATTCCTTTTCTTTATACGCAATTTCCTCCCGTCTGCGTCTTTCCACCTCCTCCGCGCGCGGGGGATGAAACGATTTTCCTCCACGAACAGAGAAACTTGAGACCTCTTTTCTCCCTTTATTCCCTACCAACGGTACCGCAAACTATTTTCGTTTCTTGACTCCCCAATCCTGCGAAGACCTAGGATGCGAGTTAATGTCATACGATTACCGGACCGAAGGAATAACGGTATGAGTTAATCATTCCATTGTTCCCGAAACGGTACAAGAGGAGCAGCGAGGGAAAAAAGAAACGAATACGAATTAATCTGTATTTAAACGAAGACAATGGCGCGCGCAGCTGCTCGTTTGATTTGTTCAACATTTTTTTCAGGATTATCGCGAGGCGGTAGAGTGTCAAAAGAAAAATATCATACGTGTAATAATTCGTACAAGAAATCATGAAGTTAAATATATATATAACAAATATCATTAATGCATTTAATCAATTTCAATAAATACATTTAAAAATGGAATAGGCTTTTTAATATTAGACAATTAATTATACTGTACGATTAACTTCTTTACTCAGTATTTATGTGACATGAGGAAATAACGGAAAATGTATACAATAATATATAAACAATATGCCAACGATAAATGTGAGATAAATTTAATAAAATTCAATTCACTGAAACGAATATACACAGGCACACTCGAGCAGTTTGAAACAATACCGGAGACTGTAAAGAAGTCGGGACTTGCACTGACTTAAACGTCGCGCCGCGGAAATACTTTTCACGAAGGAGACGAGAGTAAACCCGTGTTGGCCGGCGAAGAAGTTAATTAACCATAAAACGCGCAAACCGCAGCTGCCTTGTTCGCGTTGCGAAGCCCTCGAACGTTGTAATTTCTCGTTGTACGTTTTTCCGCAACAAAGAACCACGGACGTACTCTGGGTGCAGTGAACAATTCGCGCGGCGGTTTGCGCGCTTTTCAGTATGACTACGAAACGTTTTCGCACTACGATCATTGTCGAACTTTAGGAAGAAGTATCTTTGAACGCATAAAATAAAGCGGAATACGAAAGCTATTTAATTGAAATAGTTTTACATATCTGAGTTTGAATTCTTTATAAATAGAGAAGACCATCAGAAGGACCATTGATCTTCAAGATAAAGGATGTAAGGTAAATGCACCGACGGATCAGCCTAGTATTTCCTACTCCTAGACTATCCGCCACATTTTGTTTTGACGTTTTTAAAAACAATTCTCTCTCGGAATTATAGTAATTTTTTCAAAGACAAATAAAACGTATTTCGAAACCATCAGTTAAAAACTAATCTTATCCTTCACTATAAAAGTGAAATATTAATCATGCATGGCATTATATTTGTTGAACACGAATTTTGGGCTTGAACGTATTAAAATCGTCGAACCAACGAAACGTCGCAAAACCCCTTAAAACTATTTTCATCCAACCGAGACAACTCGATTCTTTGCACCAAAAAAGTGAAATGCATATATATAATAAAAGGCAGGAAACATGGGAACGACCTCAATCGAAGATAAATATGTGTACGCGTATTGTGTACGTGTACCTCGGACTAACTTTCGATTTATCTCAAACGCGGAAGATCGTGAAAAAAATGAGCGAACGAGCGTCGCTGTTGATCCAACCCGGGCTGCCTGTCCGATGCGAGGGAATAGCTGCGGCGCTCGATTTAATGGTTGACGCTTTATTGGATTTTCGTGCAATTGCATTTTTTAGTTCGATTTGGCCCGTTACTAACGATCCCTCTTCTGTAGATATCGATTTCGTTGGTCTCGTTCTCGTTTGCATTTGAGGATATCCTTGTAGATAATTTGTGAACAGTTAGCGTTAAATTGGACTCTCGACGCGAAATCACTCAAAATTTTCATTTTCCCTTAGCTCTTCCTCCGTCAGACTTAAACGATAAATCGAATTTGAAATTATCTCCATTTGTTTAGTTTTAATTCTCACTAAAGTTCAATATTAAAAACAAGAAACACTTTGTGTATAAACAACTTTATAGTTCATTAATTAGTGCTCGACGGAAAATTCTCCTTTATTTTATTTATTTAGGTTACGATTTCTTAGTTTATTTTTGTGGAAAAAATTAATTTATAGCCATCGTGCATTAACAGTGTCTATAATTGATATTAAAATGTAGTAAATTATGTATGTCCAGGATGTCACTAATTGTGAAAGACTTACAATGTTCTTCAACTATTATGTTTCTTGAGAATAATTATTGACAATCGAAAAATATAGCGGAAACGACGATATAATTCCAACTCTTGAAGGGTTAAAATTTATAACACGTTATTTGTAGCTACGCCGGCACATTTCGTAGAGGCATTAAGGCGATTGTTTATCACCGGGCAGCGGTAGAAATAATTTCGGTATATCGGATGGAACCCGACCGAGAAATAATAAGAAACTTCAGAGGCAACGGACGTCGTAAAAACATCGACGAAGGAAAGGACTTACCTCCAGGAATTACGTTTCCGGCTCCTTTCTCTCCGTATCCGAGTTCCGGCGGTATGGTCAACTTCCTCTTTTCGCCCACGCACATATCCACCAATCCTTGATCCCAACCTTTAATAACTTGGCCAACTCCCAGCTGGAATGAGAACGGCTGATCTCTGTCCAAACTGTAACAGCCAATAAATGGACGAACGTTTTAAATACTGAAAGGTCCGTGATTGTAACAAATAGTATCTTAAACGTGGCAATCGAAAGAGTCATTCTATTTCCAATAATCAAATTTTGTAACGAAATCGGCATACTTGTAAGAAATCAATATTATCCACGCTTGAGCATCTTTTAAGCTAGCTTATATTTTCCCGGATTGAATCTCGTTACCCAAAATTCGCGTACAAAAGAAAATTTCATTGAACGCCCGTCGAATTTCAGTCTTTTATTCCGGAAGAAAGCGCGCGTCTGTCTGCCGTTTTCCCCGTGAAGGAGTTGCATCGCTGGGGTGTCAATCCGTCGCAGGCTCGTAAAATCGGGTTCACGTATGCCAGCCGATCGTTTCGCGCGTGTCGGCTATGAAAAATTGACAAGTTCATCGGCTGACTGACGCTCGAGGACGAGAATGGCAGAATAGAAACGTGGCGTGCATTTCAGATAAGCTGAAATACGAAACGAACGCGAGAAAATTCAGTACGATTATGAAAAAAGGAAAATGAACGCAAATCAAAAGGCATAAATCAGTCATTGCGTAAAATGTCATTAATGGATGCACTTTATATTATTGTTTACAATTTGAAAAATCTGTCTACATTTTCGAAAAAGGAATACAGATCGTGTATCAACTGTTTTGAAAAAGATTCTTCAAATTGGCAGGATGGGGCGATGATATAACAGAAAAAGTTGGATAATCCAAGAAGATTTGGATGATAAATCTTGTAGAAGAAAGAAGTTGACAAAGTCCAGAATAGGAAAAGTCGGCTGGGAGGCAGGATAGAAGGGACACGTTCACGGGCTCGTTTGAGGCGTCCCGACGTGCGTCGTTACCAGTGACTCCGAGGGGTTGCAACAACGACGCGGGCGACGCGACGGCGACGTCGGGCGCACACGCGAATGCGGATGAAGTTCCGAGTGCAACGAGTAACTATGTCTTGCCGTGTAGAGAATCTCAAGCAGAGGATCTACTGTTGATATGCAGATGTACATGTGAATTCGTCTGCGTACATAATCCTGCGAATTTTTTGTTTCTACTACGTTACTTCTTTTCTTCTTTATTTCTGTTAAACTGTAATAAGGAACAAATGAATCTTTGGGGATTTTTATTATTAAAATGAAATGAAAGTACTCGTCCTATTTTTTCTTTTACAGTATAATACATGATAAAGCATATACATACAATAAACATACAGTCGTGCATTCTAGGGCACCCTATGTAATTGTAATCACTCAATCTTGATAGCGAATGATCTTAAATATAAGAAGGAATAATCGTAATTTTTAATTATATGTCATTTCTGACACGTGTAATTGAGTGCACAGGAGACTGCTTTTTTCTACTGCTTTTGACAAGGAACGAATCGATTCAATACGTTACGCGTAAACAAACAAATTATGAAACCTGTAGACGCAGCCGGCCGAAATCCTCCTAACGCAACTCGTTACCGTGGGCACGGCGACACGGAACGCGCAGAATAATGCCGACAAGTTTCGTGCATAATTACGTTGCGTAAAAGTAATTACACGACGTGTGTAGAAATTCAAGTTCCCCGTACTTTCATGCATTCGCAACTGTGCGTTCAAACCATGCGAAGAATACCGGATACAAGAGTTAATAAATTGATGGAGATTTTTAGTGCAGATAGCGTTTTTGTAACTGTTCATTTTTCATTAACCATCGTTTGCACAGCTTTATATTGTGTCGCATGATACGTGCGATGATTAGGTTTTTAGGTATGCAAACGGGGACAAAAAGGCATGTAGTACCGACGCACAGTTTTACATAGTTCTTTAAAATCGAGACATTTTAAGATTCCAATATGAAAAAGAGATACAAATATAAATATCAGAACACTTGTACGTCCCGTATTTCATAAATAAATTGCGGGGACAGAAATACAGATCTGTCGCTGGAAATATAGGACGACCGGTCACCGTAATGATATGTGAACATTTCATTGATGGAAGTAGAGAATTGGGAAATATGATTGATTCATACAATAATTATTTTGCTCAAAATCGATGAAACCGATCTCGCATCTCGCTCCCTGTCTGCATCACCGTCTGCTCGGTGGAATATTAAAAGCTAGTAAGAGAATCGGTCGATAGACGTGGAGCATTTATTTCATTAACTGGTATTACTTTTCGATACCTCGATAGTCAACGGCTCATCACCGCCTGTCGCGTAATTATTGACTTTTATTTTTGCGAAAGTAACGTAACACGTCTCTCGTCTCATTTACCCTTCAATCATTGCACTCTACGCAATAATTTCCCTACACGTCAAACAGTATTTCTAAACTTTCAAAAAGTTAAACCATGTTGTAAAAGAAAATTAAAAATTCGTTTTTAACCACAATATCGTTATAAAATAATATTTTATCCTCCTTTCTGACGTGAAATTTTACCAAAGAAACGTAGTACTGAATTCGACACAAAATTTACATTAAACTCGGAAAGTAGACGACGCGATAATTAATTAATTACACGAACTTGGCGGTGAAGAATAGGCGACTCAGGCGACGTGTTCTCTCAACGCGATGCTCGGCCGGTGAAAAACGAAACTAACGAAGCCGGGAGAGAAAAGGGTTCGAACGACAATGCGTCGGTGAAAAGGGAAAGTCATAATGGAAGGGAGACCGGGGTGGCCGAAGGAAGGGCATAAGCAGACGGCGGAGAAAAGGAGAAACCGCGATGGGATCACGGAAACTGAGAACCGCCGTTTCAGCTCCAAGCAAATACCTTGAAACTAATTTCTGCCACGATTTTCTTTCAATGAGCGTGAACCTCAAATTGAATCCAAAGACAAAGCGAGACGATTAATCTGGTAGAAACTACAGTCAATATTTAATAAAATAGAACGTGCTATCATTCACAATTTGTTCTTCACAATATAATTTCGTTTATTTATGAAAACCATGTAAACAAAAAATGTTTCTGTTCTTTTTCTTTTTTTTTATACTTGTGCCTTTATGTTTTCAAAGTCAAATAAAAATTAAAAGCAAAATCAAATAATTATTGACTTTCCTCTATTCCGTTTCCCTCATCATTCTCGTTTCTTCTCAATTTTAAATAAACCGATCGCACTAATTCCTCATCCGAGTTTGTACTCGCAATTAACCCTTTCAGTGCAAAACTTAATTGTAGTCACCTGCCGCCAAGTGCCGAGTTCGAAGGCCGACTATGGTTGAACCATTAAAGGTGACAAATGTTCGTTACATTTAGAACGTTCAATAGTAACCTTTCCCCAATCGATTTATCGCTTAATTCTCTTCTTCTCATTTAAATTACCTATTAGTTTGATGCAAAGATAATTGCGATTTTCGTACATAGTGATTGAGGTCATTGCAATGCAAAGAATGTAGATCTATTTTTAATTGAACTGGGAATGATTATACATTTATGGAAATTTTCAATAATTTAAAGGAACACAGTATACAGAAATATGTAAAGAAATACGAAATGTCCAAAGTGAAACACAATTTATAATATTTAAAGGAAAAAACAA
>NW_017137498.1:394222-417824 GCF_001652005.2 Ceratina calcarata | reverse complement strand
ATTCTATTTATCCTATTTCTGCAACTACATAAACGAGTGACAATATTTCACTTTAGACGCACGTTCACGAATTGCTGCAGTTTGATATCTCTTAAGGTTGAAAGAGAAGAGATAAGATGAAATGTGTCCAGGATCCTGACACGCGACGAGTGAATGTTCCTATTGCGACCCGAGTGCCAAGGGGACATCACGAAGTCACTGAGAGAAGCAGCACGACAAGTGAAGAAACAAACGGACCAAAAGTGGAAAACAACTGGTTGGGGAGAGTTGGTCATAGAGAAATGAAAAATTCCAAGATCAGCCATTTGACGCGAGGTCCTGTCTTTTAGCATAGACATCTTTTTTAAGCGATCCAACGTGGACGTGAAAATTTTTCACACAGGCATTGCGATGCAGTTTAAATATTCAAACGCGAGCAACGTTAACAGCTGCTGTATGGATATTGTCGGTTATGACACTGCTGCTTCGCCAGAACGCGGAGATATTTTTGCTGTGAAACTTTTCAAACTACTTCGCGTCGTGGAACCATGGTGTTTCACTACACTAGAGGGTCCAACTGGCCACTCGATTCGACGTTAATAATAAATGTTGCGAGATTAGACGCGTTGCGACGAAGTTTTCGGAATAAACCTGCGTACAAGTTTAAAGCGCCTATTTTCGATCGATGTTCGCTTCCCATTCTCGTAGGAAAACAAATTAATATTTATAGTCCAACTAAATTTTCTAATATGTTGCTTCCCTGAGGTGTTCATTACTTAAGTTTTTAATTTTATGCGAGTTTTCTTCCTACGGAGAAATTTAGCTTAAATGAATTTAATAACAATTAGGAAAGATTATTTTAAGAGAAATTTATGTAGGAGGAAGGGGAATAAAATAAACAATTCTACCCCTTGCCCCGTTTTCTCTTTACGCATTCTCAATTGTTTATTAATTTCATAATGTCAACGCCCGTAACTTATCATTTTTTTATCATCAGCATCATTTAAGAAATAAATTTCGAATCGCATAAAAATGAATCATTAAAATGTGTATAATAAAGAAACTGAAGGAAGTATATATTATGCATTTAATGTAATTACTACTTCAATCATTTTCACTTTATAAACAATCAACAAGATATAACGAGCACTTCGAACGCGACTCAAAAACCAGGCAATTCTCGCGGTACGTCGCGTCATGAGTTATTGGTAAGAAGTGTGGAAAAGACGAAGGAAAACGTTCGATGAGGAATCGGTTTATCGGACTGCGATGCAACAGTGCGGTACTCGATAAATGAAAGCGTCATTAACGATGGGAGAACGCAGTAGTGGTTTTAAAAACGGCGACGCGCGCTCGACCTAATTCCGCCACCCTTATTCAACGTGAACCTCCGTTGTTTTCCGCCCTTTTAATTAGAACCGCTTGAGTCTGCGAATGACACCGTCGAGATTAACGGCGCGGCTCAGTGTTTATGGTGCGGCGCGCCACTCACTATCTCCCGCTACCGATGCACTTTCCCAATGAAAGATATCGATCGGAGATGATTCGCGCTTTCATGTACACATTTCACCTACCCGTGATTCCCATCGCTTTTTCTCTTTTTCACTGAGACGTAATTTACGAATTTGGCTCGATGATTGGAGCTGATATATTTAGTATCTGTTGTGAGTTAGAATATTCGTGATTCTGAATTTAATTATGGAATGTAATTTGCATTGAAAAGCTCCTCCCTCCTTTTCATCTCATTAAAAATATGATTTTGAAAAGCGTAAAACTTAAAGAAATTCTTCTAGTCTAGATAAACGATACACGAGGAGCATACTTTTATGAACTGGAACTGGGAGCCGAAATGGACGAGACCGTACATAATATAAGAAAAATAAGAAAAAGGAACGTTATCAAAGAAACCCAGCCTGCCATCCCATGGCCATCCTTGTTAACATATCAAAGCGTCTGCAGCGATATTTAAATTTATTCCTCCCAACTATCCCGTTTACCCGTATACAGAGTTCCCTTTCGATGCTCTTACGCTTATGTATCGAAAGCGCGCTTCAAGCATCCTGCCGGTCCGCTATATTCATGCCCGGGACATTCGAGCTTTTCATAAAGAGCCAACTCCACCGGCTTCACCGCGTTTCGGCCGAAAGCATGTTTCTCCCGCGAGATTCAACCACCTCCCACCGCTCCGTCTCTTCTCTAGCGTACGCCACCGTAGACCCGTGTACTTATATCTGTGTATGCCTGTGTGCGCGCGCGCGCGCGGATCGGCTGAATCGGACTACGTGAATTTTCTATTGTCCTCAAGCGTATGATAGATTGGCTGGAAACGAGGGCAAGTGTTCGATCTAGCGCGTACTCTTCTTCCCGCGGTGCGAGACAGTTCTTCGCATATCTCCGAGAATACTTTTAAACTTAGAACTATTCTACTTCGACTTCCAATAGAGAATTTTAAACCTTTCTTTCGATGACACGATATGAACAAAAGCATGATTGTCATAAAGAGAATGTGATATTGATCCAGTTTTTTCGTTGATAAGTTTGCTAATAATGATTAGAGAAAGAAGTGGAAAAGTAACTTCCTAGTCAAAATATCAAATCCTATTTCACACCCACAAAGGACAGTCTATCCTGAGATACTAAATATTTAATGTACAAAAATATTTAAATTAATACTATATATACAAATTTCATTTTGCATAAATATTCGCAGCCTGGTCATAATACATTTACGATGAAACGACGAGAAAGCATAAATGTTTATTATGCATAAAACAGAAATTAATCTGATTGTGAGAGAATCTACAAAATATCATCACGAAAGGTGATATAACATCCTGTAAATATCTAAAGACCGGTTAAATTGAATTAAAATCCCACCTCCCGTAACCACGAAGTTTATCAGATAACCAATTTCTCGTTTCACACAATTTCAACCCGTGCAATCCGTCCGACAGTTAAATTATCCAAAAAAGCGAAGCTGGAGAGACACAGGAACAAGGAAATCTCCAATTACTCTGCATTATCGTGTAGAGATTCTTAAATTGCATTAAACGAGACAGCTCGTGCACATATTTGTCTCGCTTGTTGAACGAATTATTTTCAAGTGGTTATTCGAACAAGCAAACGAAAATTGGATGGCCGCAAAAAACGGGGTAGTCGGCATTGCGGGTATTTACGCGCAGAAATTGCATTTCACCAGGTCGTCAATTACCGCGGGAACGAGCTCGAAATTTTAAAAGCTTCGAAACAGACGCAGGGGGCTTGAAGCTGGTGATGGGTGTAGCTACGCGCGCCGGGAGTTGTAACGAAATAAAGGTGAATAATTAAACCCGACTGAGCATCATCCGGCATGTCACGTTGAACAGGTTACATCGTTTACGCCTCGAGCCGTATTTCGCTAGTTTCTTCACTTTTTTTTCTCGACCCGAGCGTTGAGCTCCCTGTTGAAGGGGTACCGTTCGACCCTTTGCGGGACAAGAACGGACCGACAGAATTTACTGCGCTATTAAATGTCGCGCGCAATACTAGCCGACCAATAGCGTCGCATGCTATGTCCCAGCAAGCTCTTCCAACTCGGGATTTTGAAAATATTCCCGCTGCGTGCGTTGACGTTTTCGAGACGTATTTCGACTGTTAACGTTTGAACGGTCGTAAATTTCTTCGACCGTGTAATACCGCCCGTTCACCGTTTAACGTTTGGGGCCGCGAGCAACGGTGACGACGAGGCAACGACTGCGACGCCGTTTCGATTAAAATTCTGATTCCGTTGCCGAAACGCCGCGCCGCGCCATACCGCGTTGCGTTGCGTTTCGCACGATTAGAATAATGGCTGCCGTTACGGAGAGTTACTGTTTGTACCGTGCGGTTTGGGGAATTGCATTCGAAGGGCGAATGGAGGACTACTCCGTTGTTTCATTGAAATGGGCCGCGAAATATTTCCAACACAACGAAGTATCATTTACGTGAAAAATGATTGTTGATGATTTTGCTTAATTTATTCTATTATACGAGCTAGTTCTCGCTTAAAACATACAAGCGAAAAAAGCAACGTACCGCTAAAAGCACTCGCGTACAATGAATTACCTCTCGTCATTGATAAATTGTGTTTGACTGTTTGTAAAAAAGATAAGCGAATCAAGAGATGATAAATTCCGAACGGAGAGTAATGGATTCTCGATGTACCATTTATAAGTATGTAAATAGCGAGATGCACTCGTCTCCGCAAACGTCGCGTTACACGAATCGTGCTAGAATCGCCTTAGGAAAGAAACATTTTCAGATTCTACATCTTCCGTTCTTTCCGCGAAAGAGCCTTTCCATTAGTCCGCGTTCCCGCAAGTTCTTTAGTAACGTCGGATTTCTTCGAACAGAAACGATCCCCCAGGATCGGTCTCCTTTCATCGATGCAGCCATGGAATCAAACGGCTAACAAACGTCTTGTAAGTAATTTGCTACAGAGGAGTCCGTTAAAACGCGGCGCAACGCCTCTTCTATTTCCATCGATTCACCCTTTGTTTCCTTCGAGTAAACTCGACGAGAGATCAATTTCCAACGATTTCAAGATAAACGATTTCGTGTAAAGCGATACTATATAAGATATTCCATTGAATCGATGATAAATCACGACGAGAACAGCGCCCATTTCTAGTGCGATCGCCTCGTAAACATTCGTGGACATTTTTTAATACTGTTCACTCGCTGGAAGCCGTTGGAAGTTGCCGGAACCTTTTCAGAAGTGCAGCTTCCCAATCAACTTCAAGTGCTTCCTTCCGAGGAGGATCAATCGCCGATGGAACGTTTGCGCGAGAATAAAGTGATATAAATATCTGTTTCAGTCCCAAGAGGGACGCCTTTTAAAAAGATTTCAATAAATGCATTAATATATTTTTTTAAGCATGAAAAAGCTGTAAGAACTCGCTTATAGGGTTAAATAGAATTATATGCGAATCTTAGGGGTTAGTGAAACGCGCAGTGTGCAGCAGTAACGAATGGCAATTAAATGCAAAAGGAAATTAAGAGGATAACGATTTCTGCGGTCCCATTGCAGCGGCGTAAAGACCGAAAACAATGTATCTCGTCAGGACGAAAAAGTGGAAAGCGGGACGAGAGTCGGGGGAGACGTAACTCATCGAATTTTCCGGTAATTAGGTTGAAAATAGCTCTCGTTCGCCGGCGCGACGCAAACGGGCCCAGGGTTTGACATTTTGACCCGGATGAATAATTCCTTCGATTCCCCCGACGAGAGGCGACGTCGCGCTGGACGAACAAATTGCGAGCCCGGGATTTAAAATATCCCGGTGTGTGTCGCGAGGCGAGCGCGACGTCTCTCTAACTTCCGATCAATATTTCGAGGGAAAAAACAATCGTTTCGCCGCGCCAGGGATCGGCCGCTCCATTTGCGCGTTTCCGAAAGCTCGACCGTTACGCCGGCACGCGACCCGGTGCAAAATCGGCATCGAGCGCGAATTTGTTAGTTGACGGCACGAAGCGCGGCGATGAATTCATTATTCGATTTACCTTTGCCAAATAGAAGGACCGACGCGACGGACGTGGCCAAAGGAAAGAGCTATTAACGAGCGGCAATAACGAGAGTAGAGTTCCTACGCTCTCTCGCTCCGCGCTCCCCTCCATCCAATAGGTGGAATGTGCCCTCGTTCACGACCAGACGGGAAAATTCGATTGTGGTACAGTTTTGTTAGTAATTACAACGGCGGTTGATAACGAACTTAGCGTTAACGTAATGAGTTTTGAATGATTCCCTGGGGGGCAAGCGCGAGTCACAGAAAATTCGAGGAGTGAAGGTGTAGGTGCACGTGTGACAAGGCGCCACAGGAAACAGGACGAGTTTGAAGTCATTGCTATCGCGTGTCTTTAAAACTTACTTATCATTGAATTTACTCAGGATTCAGTTCAGATTAAATACAAAATGCTGATATAAGTGAACGGAAAGAGTACCGAGATGCAATATTAACACAAATCTACGTAATAAAAATATCTAAATAACTGAAGTACGAATTAGAAAAATGTAATGTGGACGTTTTTCTATACGAAGAACTTATTATCAACAACAAGAATTAGATACATTTATCAAGCATCTCCTAGTAGTACGTCTGAAGAAAGAGATACGCAGTACGTTTAACCATTATTAGAAAGTGCATATGTTCCGCATAATTGTACTGCTGCTCACAGATGTGGGTTAAATACCGGGTCGACGTTGTGTCGTGGCGACGACAGCGTCTTCGGGCGTCACAAAGCGATCGTTAGACTCGAAACACGATTGCGACTGAAATCCATACTTATCAACGCCTTGCTCTCATCTTGCGGTAAGTCACGCACGAATTCGCAGCACAATTTAATAGCAGCTTTCGTCGGGCGCTCAGTATTAACAGTTCCGCACCGCTCCTATACATACTCGTACTCGAACTCGCTGATGTTTGCTCACTAAAGACGCGTGAGTGCATGTGTGTGATCAAGGAACCGTTAGAGAACGTTATTATGCAGAAGAACCGATGAGTCTGTACGACCTTACTAGTTTATAGCCGATACGCGACCGGCGAAACGATTACGGCCTTCGCATTCTGCTAGATTCGTGGTAGAAATTTCACATCGCCATCGCTATTCTCACATCATTATTCACGTCGCGGGTCATTCTTCTATTACTACAATTCGTACGAGAATCTGCAGTGTAAATCAAATTTTTGCCATGACACGCAAGGCATTCCAGAATGCACGACTTTCCCCTGAAGATATGAATGAGGATGAAATTCTAAGTTGGAAGTTCTTTTTTCCTTCGTTCATAATTAACGAAAAAATTATTTTTTAGCAGAAGCAAGTCGATTCTTATACAATTCCATTAGCAGTTCCTTAGAAGACGATTCCGACCAAGAATGAACGACTGAATTTTATTAACATTTTAATCAGCCATACTAGCCATATCGCACACTGATGAATTTCTCGTTAATTTAAGTTTTTACATATTTCCAAGACATTATCGCTTTTGATTTTTTACTTTCCTCAGTTGAATCGGTCCACAATGATGTCGTGATACAATGCGATAAAGTGAAAATATCTCACGCTCTGCGAGGATAGATCCTGTCATGGGACCGCCGGGTAAGAAAAGAGATGCCATTTTTCAACGGCCGCTCTTTCTTATCAGGTCTGGAAACTCAGGTACGGCGACACGGTGTAATACCAAGGTAGCATCTTCTATGCGTTCATAACATATTCATCAGTGCGACGCTATCTCGATTCCCGCAACCCGAGGAAAAGCGGACCAACCCACTATCCTGTCGCTCGCATGAAGAATTCCGAGGTGTAATGAAGAAACGTTGTTTGGTCGAGGAGGCCAGGTTTCAATAAAAAATCAGATTTCATTAAGTTCATAGAACTAATTACTAATTTCATGGAAGCAGGTGTGTTAACGTTTATGAAATATTTAGAAATAAATACACAGCTTCGTGAGTGGTTCAAAAAGAAAGTTATAGCGATCAACTTCAAATAACGCGTTGGAACTTTTCCTAAAAACAAACTTGCCTGAATTTCAAAATACACTGTGTGCCGTAGTTTCCTCGTTAGCAGCTCAAACACGAACGGTGTACGCGCGACAGATCGATTTTTTGTGAAGTCAATTTACTTCAATCGGCCGTACGTAGGCCAGGAGAGGTAGGCAAAATTTTCGCCAAAGTCGAATGATTGACTTCTCATTCCTTTGCTCGTTCGAGTGAAACACACATTCTTTTTCTCGCTTTTAACATTCGTCAAATCGATAAATGTTTTTAATTAAATTAAAATTATTCTCAAAATTAGTTTAATAACTGATTTTACATAAGTCCGCTTAGTCCCTTTTTCCTGAACATGAACTCCTTCCTGTCGTCTGTTTTTAGATACAAGGACAAGAAAGAGAAAATTTGAAATATATGTACTGCGTCCTTCCTAAATTCCACGCTGCGTGTCTTCATGCGAAACGAGGCTTAACAGCACTGCGGCAGAACCAACGGCAGAACCAACGGCATTAGAGACAAAGGCGCGGGCAAGCGACTGAGTGGCACGCTGTAAATTTTGCCTACGCCCGTTAGGTGGTTTAATGCAGATTTAGATAGGTCGTCGCCGCGGCGGATGCGCGCGTGGCTTTTAGGTCTTAGAGACTTAGCCTAATTAATTTATAGACTGCACCCTCTTATCTGTTGCTGCGCCGACGTCGCGACGGTGCATCACGTTGTTCAACACCGGCGACCCGGTATATTACTGTGTACTCGCGAGTCGTCCTAAGTATGCTCCACCGGAGAAAGATACTCGGGGTTGCTTCATCCCTCCGGAGCCATACATATAACGACAGCAACGCATCCCACGGTATGATACATCCCTTCGGCGGAACGCGTCACGCATCTTCCCGAGTTTTGAGTAGATTTTGTTGCAGCTATTTGCCGCAAGGCAACATGGAAGTTGGCGTGAAATGAAAGCCGTAAGGGAAGTGTGATGACAGTTTGATGAGAAAGCTGCGTGACATGATTACAAGTTAACATCAGGATAATAGAGTTGTAACTATGAAAACGAAGTATGTATATTCGTTCTTCTGTGAACGAACTTCCAAAACGTAATGATGAACCATTTGACGACGCGAAAATTCCCTCACGTAAGAACGAAAAATTGATTCCAGTAAACCCATGTTTTTGAACAATTTAGTGTGTAACATTAATATTGTACCTTCGTATCATTACTGAATCTACCCCCGACATGTAATTTTGTGATTAAAAAGAAATATATACTGAATTACATTTTAGAATTTGTTGTGTAATTTGTACAGTTTTTACCGAATTCAAATAAATCAGCTGGTCCTATTTAATTGACGATTCAAATGTTCATTCTGATCAATTATTACTAAATACTTATGCTAATTCTTCTTAAAAACGACGTGATCATATTAAATATAAAATTAATTGCAGAATATGAAAATTGTGCTAAATAATTGAAGTTATCGATTGCATTAATATCGCAGGTAGTCTCCACGCACTGATTGAAAGCAGGCTGTAATTGGATTCATCGGTAAATCTAGCAGATCTGTGCCTTAGACGAGAGGATATTTGCTGTTAACACATCTACGTGATCTAGCTGAAGGAATCGATAATTAGAGATGGAAATTGCTGGAAATGGGAGCTTCACGGTATAGACAGAAACTGCTTCCGCTGGCGATCGCGCAACTTCGGGAATTGTGGACTCCGATAACTATGCGCCATCCGTTCGCCACTATCATTAATTAATGTTCTGATAAATACTCTTTGCCGTTTATAAAGCCCGGTATAGAAGTCGGACGAATTTAGCCGTTGACAGAGTTTATTCGTTTCACCGTTAAATCGAATGGAGGCGATTATCTCTCGTTCCGCGACGTCGCGTCTCTTCCAAGCTCCGTGCGAATCGATACCGATGTTTAGTGTAGTATTGAGAGCAATTTGTGCGACATGTCAACGGGTTTAATCGACTCCTACCGAGTCTTTAAATAGAAATACGTAATTGTCCTTTCCTCTCTCTGAAAAAAACGGTAGTCTAATTGTTCATTTATAAAAGAGAGCTCATCTATTTATCAAAGGTCACAGAAAATCATTCCAAACACTTCTTCTTACAAAAACAATCCCGTTAATTTTGTTACACTATTTTTTATAAGTTATCAAAAATTGTTAAAAGACCTGTACATATTATTGTACATATATTGCAAGACAACAATCTTATTTAGTAATCAACTGACTGTAAAAGATATAACGACTATGATCTAAATAATTCAATAACATATTTGAAATAATAATTTCCAATAATAAAATTCGAGTTCAATAATTTAATCTCAATGAGCCCAATTTGTTTTTATTCATGGTAGTACACAGTTTCGAATATATTAATTGTAATTGATGAAAATATGGAATTCATTAAGCACAGACTTCATGCAAAATTTATTTCAATAAAATCAATACGTACACGTTTATTACAAGTTTAATTTACAAGTTTAATTTGATTTAGGAGCGCTGTTTTTAACTTCGCTTGTTGTTAACTGTCCCGTAATTTACAAATAGGAGTGTATTTACCGTCACACTGTGTACGATGGAGCTCATTAGATTATCCGATTCCCCTGTTAATTGCATCGCATCAGTAAACATGCGTGCACACGATTTAGTTTATCACTCAATTTCGCATTCCCCGACGACGACGTCGTCACCGTCGACACATTCGTATAACTGCGTTGCTTGTCAACGTGCCGGGAAGAGGAAGAAGGTAAGGGTGAATGAAGGTCCTACGGGCAATCGAATTTTCCCGTGGAATCTTCTCGAGGAAACTCGCCTCGGGCAATAGCTACTCAAAGACCGCCCTGGCACACGTAGGTCAAACGGTGTGAACCCGGCCGCACGGTTCTTGGAATTGGGTTTTTAATTGGCGAGGAGGTTGGCCTCGATGTGACCTACTTAAACTTTACGCCGACGTTTACGTCCCGAGGAAAATGTATTTTGGAACCTCATTTTCCTTAGCTAGTCTTCGACTTATTTTCCCCTTCACCGATGCTTCTTCCCGTGGCGATATAGTAGAATCTCCATTATTTAAACAGTATATTTTCTATTAAAATACTATATGTACTATAAATATATTATGTTCTTATATACTATATACATATTTGATTTAATAGGATAAAATCTATTCACGTAGAGCATGTACACTCTGCGAAACGAACATATTAATTGATTCGGAATTTAATCGAAAGCTTTGTACCATCCTCTGGCTCTTTACTCAATCGTCACGTCCCACGTGCACAAAAAAAGAAACACGTTGTAGAAAAGATTCGTTAAATTTCGTATCGATTCGAACGACAATCGCATGGAACGAATAGGAGCGAAAAGTACCGAGAAAATTGCTCGATCTCCGCGAAACCTACATCGTCACTGGTAATTTTGGTACTCAGGTCAAATTCCGTTTGTGACGATACGGAAGACGATAACGATCTTTAGTCGATACTGTTTCAATCCCACGGATATCCTAAATTTCGAGCCACGGAACGACGACACGACGCTGCGCGAGCGGAGCGTCCGCCGTTGCATAGGAACCAGTCGGTTCTAGTGGAAATAGGGGAATGCGAAACCGTGGCATGGCGCAGCGTCGCGCGGTAACGTTGCGGCCATGCCAGGGCAGATAGCGTTGCATATTTCATGGTGCACTGTAACGTAATGTACACCTCGCATGGGAAATCCTAACGCGGATGCTGCGCACTGCCGCGCCACGATGCCCAGCTTCCATCCCAGAAACCTGTAACCTAATCTGTTTTGTCCTACGGAGAAACGTCGACGGGAACTTTACACCGAGCCACCTACTTCCTCCCTTCGCAATCTCCTACCCCTCGATGTATCAAGACTCTGAATAAAGTTACCTGAAAATTTTATACAAGTTAACAAAAGTTGACTTATTATGTTATTTGTCGACAGGAATTTTAATTCAGTTTACATCGCTTTGAATAACTTTTGGTTTTGTTCACTTTCAAATCGAACATGTACCTCTACTCGTTGGCCTATTTTGGGCGGAAATAGATATAGGTAAATACTCATCGCCGTTAACGGCCAACCGATGTGTACAAGGTACACACATAAACATGTCCGAACTAAATCAGTTTCATACTCAATAATCTATTACAATAGTTCTAGTCGTGAACAATGGGCAAATACCTCGAACAGACTCGATTTGAATTTCCTCAACTTTAAACGGATTCTAACCCCCGGTTTTACTTCCCTGCCTTCGTTCCTTTTTCAACTACTTCCGCATGTTTATTTCTAGATGAGCGACGAGATCTTGCTCGAACGGCATGCAAAAGGAAATCAGTTGGAATCCTTTAGGTGAGACGATGCCTTTTCATCGAGAATCGAGCAAGAGATCCAATTTCCGCACGCGCAAACCGGCCGGTATTCTGGCTCGGCGACGGACGATAGCCGCCCTTCCAACCCGGTAGGGGCTGGTTTGCTTCGCTGAATTTACAGCGGAAGCGTGCCCGCGTTTAATCTCGCCAATTGAATGTAATCTTGCAGCCTCTTTATAAGCGGTTCCCGGAGATTCGGCGGATCGCTCGAAAGTCAAGCTCCGCCGTGAGCAATTTAGTTTCCCTCGGGATCGTCTCCTCTCCTTCTTGTCGCAATATCAAATTGTACAATTGAATCCGCGAAAGAAAAAGTACCGGTAATGGATTCCTGAAAAGTTTCCGATCAACCGTGAGCAACACAAGAGAATGACCTTTGTCCATGCCGGACTGAGATTCGAGGCCCGGAATTAACAGCCGTTTAATGGGTCCCGTACGAGTTTTGCGGAACTCCTTCTTCGTTCGTGATAAAAAGTCTGGAGCACGAGGTTTCATTCGGGTAATCGAAAAAGCAAGACTGAAGAAAGACCAGTGACAAGACACGGAAACGGAAGATTACGTACTTGCGAACAGACGCCGGCAGGAGTCTAAATTGTATTTGGTCAGACAGTGAACTAGGGACAGTAATAAAGAACTGTTGAGCAAGTTGGTTGTAATACTGAAAATTAATACAAGCGCCTTGACATTTTTATTTATCTTCAGTTTCAAAACATATTTTGAGAACTATACTGAGTGATATAAACTGATTTCACTTAGAGGAAAAGAATTACGGTACATTATAACAGTAACTTGTGGAATCAAATGATGAAAACCTTTAATTTCCATTTCTGATACTTTATATGTTATTTTAATTTCCAAATATTTTCCTGTATATTACAATAAAATAAAATTCGTCATGAATCACATACAGCAAAAATCTATTAGTATTTTGCAAATGGGCAAGTCATGTCATTTAATTTTGTCATTACCATTTATATCCACGATATTAAAATTATCGTAAAAATTTTGGTTATCATCGGAGCTCTGAAAATGATTTTACGTGATAAATAGCTTGTACACCCGACGCTTGAAAAGCTGCTTAAAATTCATCGCCGAGCGTTTTACAAACGTTTCAAATGAATTTAGTGAGTAACAACGTAAAACTGAGTACGCCGTGCAGAGAAAGCCAAGTCGGATGGTGTGGAATTTTTATTTTGCATGGAATAAAAAGTCTGCCAGTAAACAGCCTTTTTCCATCCGCGATATGACGACCCGACGCGACGCGACGAGAGGATGAGTGAGCTCGCGTTCGATGTTTTGCTCTTTTCCAAAGGAGCAAAATTTGATATTTTCATTTTCTATTTGTTCCTATCGAATTCTCGGAAATAGGATAACCGAATAAATTTTTTAAAGCCGATGACGGCACATTTTTTTACCCTTAACCCTTTCTACCATTCTACTTCAACTACGTTTGTACCTATCATTAAATTTATATTTGTTACGATAGTCACGTTGACCGCAAACTGAAAATGTCTTGTTTTAACCGATGAAACGACCACAGAAACGGTTTATCGCTAGGACATTGGCTCTAGTTTGAAAGGAGTGTGCCACCGCATCCGCATCGATGCAGTGACAAGCGGTACGTACGGTGGCTCGTTTTCGCTGAACAAAACTAGGTATTCACTCTGCCGCGTCGTATCGTATTTTCCTCTTACGGTCAGGATTCGGTTTTAGTGTCGTTTCAATTTCTGCGATTCGCAGCCTCACGTAACGCTGAATGGCGTCGACTCGCTTTTGTTCTCATTAAGTGTCAGTCCAGCCGTATTTGCTGGTGCTATTGGATTTTTTCAGAGGCTTCACAGTTGTATCGAATTTGATTGTAGGTATTTTGTTGGTCATCAAATAGGTGATCGATGAAGTGCTTCCTAAATATTTTATACAAGTAAGTTGGATGGTGGATTAACTTATCAATTAGTTAGTTAACTCAGTGCAAATATCCTAAATCTATTCGACGAAAAATATCCTCAATAATTTTAACTTCTGTTCCTACCCATTCATCCTATCCCTAGATTGCTAATTATAAAGACAATAAAAATTGTACAAACGAACAGATTTCCGGAGTACGTGCTTGCGTGCACAACATGTCTAACAAAATCCTGGAGTTTCAACGTAATAAATGTGGCATTTGATTCCAGACCTGAGATTAAACAATATACTATAAAAAGGTAATTGGATTATAAATAAATGAAACGAGTACAATATGTATAGAATAACACAACAAATATGATTTAAATACATTCATTTATATTAAAATAAGCAAGGGAGTCTTTTATCATTCAACTTCATTTTCCCAGTATTAATTCTACCTCTGAAAGAAAATACCTGTACTTATGAAATGACCTATAGAATTCCTCAATTCTTTCATATTTCATTTACTCTTATTTCAAACTGGATTTTCATTACATTCATCCTGACCATCCATCAAAATTTTCCTACGTTCCGCCACACAGACAGTCATGTAGACAAGGCTGGTTTATTTTCCCCGCAACGTGGTCAGCAAATGAACCGTCGTTATCAGATATTGGAGGTCGGCGGATTGCTTTATTATCCGACCACACGGGTTTCCTTTCATCGAAGTTAATAACGAGCGTGTGCCTATCAACCCTGCGAGTGTATAGTCCGTCATAAGATCGGGGTATATTAAGTACTCGTATATCAGACGACGCGGCGGCGCGGCGCTGCAGCGTTCGCCCAGATCGCGGATCCGCCCGTTTGAAGCACGGCCCCTCATAAAGCGATTTACGAGCGTCGCAGATTTACCGGGCGAAATTGCGACCCGCGTTTTCCACGGATACCTTGACTTACGACGTCTGGAGGAATATCATTTTTCGTGCTTAAATCGCGCGCGCCTCATGGCCCTGTCCTGCAATCCTCCACCTCTCACCAAGTTAAACGATTCCTTTAAGGGTGTCAACGATATTAAACAGAGTTTATTAATCTTCCCTTCATCACCGGCAATTAGGATGATATTGCTTTAACAATACGGTACGAGCCTTGCTTCTCAATGTTATCTTGCATTCTCATTAGTTTTACAAATCACAGTACAGCTCATCGTTTACAAAATCGTTGTTACTCCGAGATTCGAAATTCCAGTCCATTCGCAAATTACGTGTAATCGGGAAATCGTAACGTTCGGTAAATAGCGATTCATCGCGCGGACACCATGAAGCGTCATTGAAACAGCCACTCTCCCCTCGAATTGGCAATAATCATTTGCCTAATGGACATTTTAGGGACGCCGAGTGAAAAGAGGGCCATCACGATAATGGCTCGATTTTGTCTCGACTTCTGTTCGAAAATTGGAACGAACGAACCACGCACTCTTTCCTAACCGAAAATTAACGAACGTAATTCATTAATAAAATGGGATTGCAAACTGTCGGTGAGATGATTTTAAAAAATTGACGATAATTGAAAATTTTTCTAATGGTTTTATTTAATTCCCGAGGTCCGGTCTAATGAAAGAGAATGAATATTCTGCGGCGCGTGGTTGTAATGAGCGAAATGTTCCACGTTCAATTGCAGACCTTTATGCTACCGTGATGTGCTCTAATTAATGCCAATTCTTAGTTTAATAACACTTGTTCGAAGGGAGAGAGCAGAAAGGAGAAATGAGCGTGGAATTTATGCAATCGGGTACATATTCGCATGCGGTTTAATGAAACGAATATTTAAATGTTTCACGGGAACGCTTTTCCATGTAATATATTAATTATAAAATGAAATTAATTTCACACACGCTGCTCTCTTTCGGTCTCTATTTTCATCCCTTTAATGCAATTTATATCCTGTTATTCAATTTTATTGAACGAATTGCGAAGTTGATTTCGTCGCTGATTTATAAGGATTTAGATTTTAGACTCCGATAACGACGTCATAAGGCAGAATGTTAATGTTACTCACAGAATTGACCAAAAATATAGGTTTACATTTTTAATTTCTATATAAGAAGATTTTTGGGACGTCAGGTGCCTTTTTGAACAGAGACTAGCTAAAATAACATGTATGAGAATATACTGAGGAGCGCGTACCGACCAGTAAATTTTGATATGTGGGCGTGCCTGCGGTGTGTGTAATTGAATTCACGGTGCGTCGTAAGATGAACGAGGTCTTTGCGGTCCGATGAAACGCTGTCGCGTAACGTAAAAAGAGACCGACGAACAGAAATTACAGTACTATTTTGCAACAGTTGTATGCTTCTACACATACAGTACAAGTACGATTTATGCTTAAAGTGCATACAGCTCGATTCATGTTCTAGTATTTGTATAGAATATCGAGCATGTTAAATGTTCGACGTGATATTTGCCTCGGATAATACGCAATTTCAAATGCGTGTGTATATATTTTAGTTCTCATTTCTAGTCACTCAGTTCTTTTTTGATTATTGATTTGAATTATTATTTGTGGGATAATGCGATAGATTCGAAGTGATAATACTACCAAAGGAATACGATTTGAGACTGAGACAAGATTATAACCAAATGAAGCACCTAACCAAATTACTTTTCACAGAATAATCTTAGAGAATCTATCGGCATAAGAAATCGCGGAAACGAGTAGGAATAACGCGAGGTATCCGAAGAGGAATAACGCGAGGTGTCGCGAATGCAATAAGTCAGTCAGAGAAATTGCATTATGTAAACGAAAAAGCCGGAAACCGCGATCATTGCGCTAGGATGACTCGACGTGTATGAAATTTCCATATCCGCGAGAAGTGGCACCGCACCGCCTCGGCTCGGGAGAAAGACTTGTGAGCTAGAACGAGCCGAACCCGAAATGTATCCGAGGAAGACGTAGAATGAGGACAGTCCGCGAGAAAAGAGGCCGTGTGAAATATTTGCAATTCTCAGGCACTCTACTGAGAATATTCGACGAGAAAAGACAGCGAGCGTAACCCCCGTAGTTTGAAGTCTCTCTGAAGATATCAGATATGGATGCAAGACGACGACGCATCGCGACGCGACGCCTCGGCGCGGCTCTGGACCTACGGTGTACCTTCGCGAGGGATTCGAGAAGGTAATAATCGCGAGAGACTTGACCCTACGAGGGACAAACAGCATCGCCAAAAGAAATAACAGTTACGGGGCGAAATCGTGAGCGCAATCCACTCTTCCTCGCTTTGACAAGTCATCCCACGCTTTCCCTTAGCCGTGTTCGTATTTTCGTGCGTTGCGTTCTAAGGAAACCCTTCATCAATATGCAACACGAGGGATCCCACTGACACGGCTGCTGCGATACGTCGTTCTCAACTCAGAGATAATCGAATGAATCGCAGGAAGTTGGAAGGATTAACTATGTCGGACGGGTTAAAGGTAATGACGAATGGCTAGTGGATGGATTTTGACACAACTTGGTCACCACCGGGAATCGTTACTTACGCCTCGCTGCGGGGTGCGAGAACTTACCGCACAGACCGCGGAATTTCTGCTTACCTGCAACAGAAAGACAGTAGGTGATTAAAAATTGATAATCTGCAAAATGATATAATTAGAATTCATTCACGTGATATTAAAATATTAGTGATCAAATCGAATTTAGGGAATAGATAGGAATGTGTGTCGTTAGGAAATCAAGTATTTACAATCTTTCAAATTGTAATATTAATTACGTTACATTATTATTTCAAATAAATGTTGTTGGTTGAAGTATCAATTATAACGTTGGCAAATGATTTATGCTGATAACTGGCTACATTGTTAATAAAAGTTGGTTTAATTTCATAATTATTCCCTTCGAAATTATAAATTAATTTCAATGTTATCTGATCGCCTCGCTGAATAATTAGAATCAAATATAATTATATTTTAATCACTGATTCAATCCAATAATGCTTCAAATGTTAAACAAATTAATAAATAATGCAATAGTATGATATCACATATATTTTAATAATGATTTGGAAACGAGGAATCTCGGAAGCACTCTGACCTCCAAGTGCGTGAAAGCGTACTTAAAGAAGACTAACAAAGATCCTTGTACGTCGATTACATAAAGCGGAATACTTCAAGAATTCGGATTTAAAGGCTCATTATAATGTAACTGTAGTCTAGCTCGGTGAAATGAGAAATACGTTATCCGAGTGGCTCCCAGACCGGTTAATTAAGAGTACGGTAATAAGAGGTATTAAGATTTCATACACCCCTAGAGACGTGCAAAGCTCTGAGAAATGATCGTTGAGTTACTCCAGCTGCTTTCTACAACGTAGTAATACTTGTAATTGGGTCTTTTTAAAAAGAACTTGCCAATTTAAAAATAGAAGTAATCCTATAAATCTAGGAAGGAGTAAAATCAGTTTGAGCTTCATGTTCATCAAACGATACGGTTATATATTGTATATAAAAATCATAATGTACGTAGAAACGTCTGGTAGCTAATTTAATAATCTCTCATACAAACGAAAGTTAGATAAAGTTGAATAACTGTAGTAAAGTAACCAATAGATGTAGCTGGCAATTGGCTGATTCTGCTAAAATTGAAGTTAAACAGCAAAGAGCAAGACTGCTAATAATTAGGAACTATTCCCATAATTTTATCAATGCAAACAATTCTAGCTTTCGCAAAGTTCAAGCTTATTAAGATTGTTGAAGTTTATGATCATGAATCGAAGTTCCAGATTAAAGTTAACATACGAATGTTTATGTAGCTCAACTACTATATCTCACGTATTTGCCTTTCAATGTTTTATGTTTCACGTATTCAGTGTTGTTGGGAAATAGTATGAAAATTGAAACAATTTTTAGATTCTTTATTTCATCAAGAATTATTATTCGTTCAATACTTTTCTGTGCTTATCTATTTAACTTTTATATTTAACGCCCATTTTCATCTAAAAGAAAATTTTATCCTTATGAAGTAAACAAAGTAATTTTCAGTTATGAGATTCAGCATTGAAGTACAATTGACAAATTATCGCGTTCAGGTATTTTCCTTTTATGTTATGAAGTAACCCTTTTTGCACGCAATCAAGCCGAACTCTTTTCCCGTCGATTCGATGGTAAATCAGTGCACAGAAATTCGACGGGATTAACCGGGTCGCTTTATATATTAATTTTGCTTGCACACAGGGAGCGTCGCAGTTTTTTTAAAACAGCAGCACAAGCTACCTCTTTGTGCCGCAGAATTCACCGTTTCAGAGTTCATTTAGCCGGTTGAAAAACCGACCCTTCGGCACGGCTCGCTGGAATTTTATAATTGACTCATTGCAATTCACGAGACTCGAAAAATTTCAGATGTACCTTCGAACTGCCACGCGGGATTTTCGCAGAGAAATCTCCCCTTCACGTTTAGTCTAAATATTTTTCTTTACGTTCTCATTGCGAGTACAAAGTATAAAAAAATACGAGAATTGGAATTTTATCAAAATGCATTGACTTTGCAGCGCTCCTCTAAAACATGAAAACGTATTTAGATATAATTCGAGAAAATAAAGAAATTTAAGCTCGTTTCTAAGTTAGACCTCAAGTATTGAAACCGTGACACGTCAGGACACGCGTTAAATTTCGCGACGTCTCCCGAGAGGAGACAGTCCCTCTTCCCTCATCACGACTCACCACCGAAAATTCGCAATTTAACTTTTAGACCTCGCAATCGATTCAACCATCCATCGTCCCCACTACCTAACGAATGAACGAAAAGAACCTAAAAGTAAGGAAAGTAAACGAAAAGAAATTTAGTTTTGAATATGTACACAGATAGTTGAGAAATGCGACTCTATGATAATGTGCCAGCAGATTTGTTTTAGTTTTCTTGTGATGCGGTAACAAATCGTTACAACTGAAAGGTGACGGCCCAAAAATGATCGACTTACCCGAGCATTTTAATTATGGCCGTCGGAATCGGCTAACTGCAGTAAGACGCGAGGAAACCGGCTGCTTTCCTTCTTCTACGTTCACGCGTTAATTAGCAGAGAAATAATTTCTCGGTCATTAACCAAGCGGACGCTCGCCACGGTAAAGGAGGTGCGAGATCCGTGGATTGTCTGCGAGGAAGACAATGGCGTCTGTCATTCGCCCCGACATATGGCAAAAGGCAGACTGAGGGGGAGAGAAGAAGCGGTGTAGGAGAAGGACAATAGTGACGGTCGAGAGAACTGAATCGATCTCTCCACTACACCTCGACATCATCCCGCCTGATGCGTCTCGCTCCTTACAGCTCGACAGCTATTAATGCCGAAGTCCTGCGGACGCGTTCTTGTCACGTTGGACGTCCAACTTGTAATTGCACATCCGAATGCGTCTGCGGGTCTGCTGATTGGCTCGAATCAGGAATTCTCAAGGGAAAGATATCGAAAGAGCGATGGGAAGCATTCAGTTATCTGGCAAAAAGCCTTTGACTAGTAATGTGAAAATAGATAAGAACGCTTAAAAAGTGAAAAGAGTACAATATATGATCGTTTTATAAGCCACCGAAATGTTAATAAAATAGATAATACTCTATAATAAAATTGTGTGAACGTAATAATAAGAAAACATTTCCATTTATCTCCATCAATGAATTGATCAACACAATAAGCAGAGCGAAGTGTCGAGGAAGCAAAATTGGAACGACAGGAAGACTGGCGAATTTGAGATAAAACTGAATTGACTGGCACACTGAAGAATCCTAGTACTATCTGATAAAAATAGTTAATTTTTTAAATACAATAACTAAAGAGTTATAAATTTCTAAAATGACCCGTTTCGTTTCAGGAATATCAGGTTATTATATCCGCATTTAATATAATATGAAACGGATCCATTCTCAAATGATCGTTATAGGATTAAATCGTGAATCGTGTGTGAATCTTAATATTGGTTTAGGAGCTCATGAGCTATTTTCTCTCCGCGTAATTGGGTTTCTTCGAGTTTGCAATAATATGATTATACAATCCAATTATAATACAATAATATGATTATACAATCGAATGCATAAATCTAATAATGATCTTAAGTGAACAATGTATATGTATGTATTTGCATCCTTGTAAGAGTACAGAGTGTCCTACCTGATTTTGACATCTGATTTACATCAGTATGATAAGTAGAAAAATTAATAATTTTTTAATGGCCTAAAGAGGAGATAAGAACAGAATTAATATGAAATTTCACAAAAACTAAATTCTCTTCCTGTAGTACTTTCACGACATTTAACTTAAACCATACTTTTCATTAAAATATACCACCATTAACTGCATGGAGAAACAGTGTTGTTTCTGCGAGTAGAAAATCTTGTTTTCTTAACTATCATAGCCAACGGCGAAATTTTCAACCTCGTTAACACGCATCGTCTGGAAGAACTTTTGAAATCTTGAGAGAAAGCAATTTTCAGTTATGTAGGAGAAGAAGGAAGGAGAACCCGAAAAAAATGTTTCCTTGATTCTTTCGCATCCTCTCGTGTATCCTAGCGGTTTGCTCTCGTTGTCCGGTTGGATTTCCGATTCTCGGAAGCACATATTCCTCGGGAATATTGCTGTCCACCGAGGCTTTAAACACAGTCACAAGTATACGAACACACCTGTCTACAATTGTATTTTCTGTTTCCCTATAATCGTGATTTATACCCCGTTATAAAGTGCGATTGCAGTCTTTATTCATTCATTTGAATTCTAGTAGTTTCTCAGCTTTATTTATTTGGAAATTTAGTAGTTAAAACTTAATATTATCAGAATTTCTTGTATTTAGATTCTATTACTTTATGAGTTTTTTAATGAATTATAATGAATATTTTTATTCTTAATTCTAAAATATTTTAATTGAACGGAGGAACTCGAGCAGCAGCTTTAACAACTTAGAAGCACGATAGGAAAGTCATGAGACTTTCAGCAGGACCAGAGGACGTGTTCACTCACCGTTTATAATTTTTTCAGCGTACAGTTCTCATGCTTTTAACCCACCTGGTATCTTTCATCCTCTTCACCAATGTTAATAATGAGATACAGTTTTAATGAAAAGAAAAATAACTTTAAACAGAACTATCAAATAAGTGAAACAATTCCAGCGAAGTGGGAAGAAACTGCAAAAGGATCAGCGAACCGAAGAACACAATGAAAGCAACGCCTCGATGCGTGTCGGGAACGGTGTTAACACAAACGCGAGTTTTGAAATCAACATAGGGAATCGTGGTGTATAACTTTTATGGGCGAACGTTTTTCCCACTGAAAAGCAACTCGCATTGATAGAAGGAAGGTTGCCGTGCAGCTGCTTCTCGAGGTTCTCTGCTCGAAATGCGCGCGTGAAATGAATCGACCTCGATGACCGAATGGGAAACGCATTTGCGTAAAACGTAACACGTATTCATATCGTACAGAATACCGAACGGTGCTACGCTTTTCTGTACCGTTCCGTTCCTACCGGATGGTAACCATTTTTTCTCGAATTGTTTTTTGTGTCTCTGCTCGGATTCTACAGAATCACGATTTTGAATTTAACATTTGTATCAAATGGTATTTGTTAGAAATGATATATTCTTCGAAGATAATTGATATACCTCTGATACAAATTTCAATAACTTTCTGCTTTTGCATTTATATCTACCAAAAATGTTAAGACGTTTGGGCTAAACCTCGTTTTGAGGGACACTTTTTTATTACTTTTTTGGATAATCGAATTCTAATCGACGAGAAAAGAGGTACAGAATTGAAGTATCATCAAAGATTCAAATGGTTTATTTCGAACATGCTAATATATTGATTCTGCTAGACTTCCGAATAATAACGATAACAGAGATGTGTAAATACCGTTTAATTAGTTCTGTATAACGTTTACTTAAGAGTATTCGCTCATCTTCAATTTGACCAATAAACCCAGCCCAAAGAGTCCTCAATCTCATACTAAATCATTCCGAGCCAGAAGATGCTAAGACGATGACGAGGAACATCAACAAAAGCGACATACGAAATCCTTGTTAGCCCTTGTAGAACCACCGGATTGTGCATAAACTTGAATCGCAACAGTCTTCAGCACGTATCTCACATCTGCTGAATACGCTTACACAGCGATATTGCATTGTTGAGAGCATTACGTCCGAATCCTATCAAGTGCAGATATAATTTACGTTTACAATATCAAGTGGTCAAAAGTATTATAACAGAATTCAAATATCTTTTTAAACAATGAGTGCGTCGTAACAGTGGTAAAAATAAAATCATTTATTAATTTCAAGATAAAATTATTTAACTACTTCAATACTAAATGAAATATTCTTAATCAATATAACATCTGTATTCCATTTACACAACATCACTGACCAAGAATATAAAATGATTAAGACTGTCTACGGGAGAAAGCAAACAGGGTCTAGTATGCAACGCAAACAGAAGAGATGATGGCTTTGCTCTAAGGAGCATTGCATTTTTTAGAGAGTCGCGTAATTTCTGGAATACGAGGCTGGCGCGTTTCAGAGATCGACAAAGCAAAGCAGGGTCACCAGAACTCGTTTCCGAGGCTCGACACTTAAAGGAACCCGGCATTCTCATTGGGAACTAGAGCAACGCGATGTTCAAGTGCGTCAACGAGGAATCCTTCTCGCGAAATCGCGCACCCACAGAGATCTCATTCGATTCACGTAAAAAGGAACGCGACACGCTCGACGAACGAACGTTTCACGCGTCTCGCCTATTCTACAACTTTGCTACCGTTCGTCCCTTGCATCGCGTTCGCGCTGAATTCTGCTTGTCACCACGTTGAATCCGATTCTCGCGCACGTTTTCATTTACGATTAGTGTTATTT
>NW_017137498.1:366723-391378 GCF_001652005.2 Ceratina calcarata | reverse complement strand
AAGTGAAAATATTAATTGTTTCATTCAAGTCCTGAGAATAACGAGTTACAGAGAAGATTACGTTAAGGTTCCAGGAATAGACGTCGATACGATATTCGAAAACCTGCATTGGAAACGATAAATTTTTAAGCACTTATCTCGTTTGAATACTCAATGGCGCACAGCGATACCGGAATATTAATTTGCGAATGGACCGGGAAAAGAGGCCGATCGATCCAACGAAACTTGAATTTCCGCCGTGTCCTAAGATGCAATATTGGTCTCCACTCCGCAGCGCCGATTCGATGGTACATACCAGTTTCTCTTCACTTTTAACGTCACATCGGTCGCCGGATATTTCAATCAGCAAAATGTAATTGAATTTAAAAAGAAAGAAACAAAGAGAGTCTCTCGAAAAAATCGAATATACATTTTTCTCCTCATCTTTGCGGATTATTACTCGACCGAGGAATTTTATTAATTTACAAAATGGTGATTCAGTAAAAAAAAAAGAAGTAACTACGCTCTTTTCTCGTAGATTACTAAACTTTTAAAACTTTTATAGCTTGTATAGTTAGAACTTGCTTCGCCACTGATAGCTTTTTAACAAAATAGGATGATCTTCTCGTAGAAGATACCATCATCCGTGTTTTCGAAGTTTGAATTACTTAAGATATCTGCGTTTTCACAATTTCTATAAATATTAATATAAAACAAGAATACTGAAATTGACACACGATTAACAAGAATAAGGCATTTTATTCTCGTGACGGTCCCGCCGATAATTTTTCCAATCATTTCACTAAAAAAACGTTCAATTTGCCACGAATAAAAAGTCTATAAAACCTCCTTATAAGAAAACATTAAATCTTCTCCAGAAACCTTTAGATTCCGTTAGAAACATCAGACGTTATACTTGGAAAATTTACTAACCGTTTCAGTAGGATTTCATTAACGATTCTTAATCGGAAAACTATTTTTTGGACCCATTAAGGATAACTGGCAATCACCGCCAACGAGGAAAATGCGTTACAGCAACAAAACTGGCAAAAAAAATTTCCACCTCTGTACTACTACCCACTATCTCGGTTTTTGTTTCCAATTAACTTCGATCGCTTTCGCGAAAATTCAATTGGTTCCATCATCGACGCAATTGTTGCGTCCGAGTAAAATTCTCTCTCGACTGTACGAATACGAGTATCTATGTTATCTCGATCGTTCCGATGGTTTCCGGTTGCGAATTAACAGGGTAGAAACTGATCAAACGTGATACTCATCTTGACAGACGATTAAACGGTTTCTGTTCGTTTAATAAACATCAAAGTTGACTCATAACGATTAATCACTTGAATCGTATGGAATAATCCCACCCGATTCTGTTTTTACTCAGTCGCGTGTTTATTCAATTGAAGTGTTTACTCAGTCTTCGATCAACCAATGCACCATGCGTGATTTGAAACCCATAAAAAAAAAAGCTTAAAACAATATATGAATACATAGAAAAGATTAATAAAATAAAATATAATAAAATATAATAAAAATATAATAAAAATATAACAAAAATATAATATAAAACAAAATATTCTATGACTCTGTTGTAGAGTCTTAATCGGATTCAGTTTGTACAGATTATGTGCTACTGCGACTAATACGAAATACAGACGATCTGTACAGATACAGGAAGTTTGGAAATCTTTGAAACAAGTCCATAAGGTAATGAGAAATAAACTTCTGAACTTAGATGATTAACTAGTGGAATTGCTAATGTGTACACGTATACGTATCGAAGATAGTTACCCTCAACGAAATATTCTCACTGATTCATATTATTCAAAACTTATCAAGATGTATAATGTTTCATTTCACATGGAAATGCAGTTGACGTGTAACCTGTATTGTATAACATACCTAGCGTAGAAAGTTCATACGCGGGAGTCACAGAAATCAGTTTCCTAACTGTATGAATGTTACCTGCAACATAATTTCAACTCTTTATCTTAACTCCTTGATCTCAAAGACATTTGTATAGAAATTTTCTAAACCGGAATATTTAATTGTTCCAAAAAAATTTGCCTCATTGTCTCGAAGGTTTACAACCAAGCACGCGCAACGATTAAGCCGTGGCGAAAGAGAATTTGCAATTTCGAGGATCAAACAAGTAGAGTGCACGGCGGCAAATTTAGGTCTCGAAATACGGGCGAGCATTGACGAAAATTATTGCCCGGCCCCGAAACAGCAGCCCTATAAAACGAGTCCCGCTGCAAACGTGAACGCGTTTCCGTTTTGCCTGAACCCGGGTACGCGGCGTCGCGCCGATTCGAAATTTTCCATCCCCGCGATCAGCCGCTCGCGGCCGCCAGTTAACCGAATCGAATCAACGATTTTTGGTCGTCGCGTGTTCGCGCAGTCCCGACCGTATCTGCAGGCCATCGCTTTGTTTACGACGCGTACAATTACACGGAAATTTTGCACACCGCGAAATACCCTACGAGGACCGGTTTCCTCGCGTTGCATCGCGTCGATGGCTGCGCTAATGCCAGAGCGTCGCGAGATTTTTGCGGCGAAACGCGGAACGCCACCTGTCACCGGCCCGATGCCCATTCAAATCCACGCCGCCGTGCCGCCGAGTTCCTGCATTTGCTGGTATCGATGGTTTGAACGCGGGCCACGAATAGAACCGAATATAATTCTGCACTTCATTGTACACCCAGTGAGAATAGAGTTCTATAATTCCTTTGATTAAACTGAAATTCGTAAGGTTATTTAATTATCTTTAACAATATATCGTCGAATTCGAACAAATGAAATACTGTGGATCATGAAGACATTACTATTTTATATTTCCAAAATGAATCGGCTTTTTATCATCTTCCCTCAGTTCCAATCAGCTTATGAAATATGTATCAATGAATTGTACAATTAGATACTATTGTTTCGAGGTTTGTAAAGTAAAAATATTTTATTTTCCAAATTATGATCAAATCTTTTATCAAAAATCGAATGATTAGGTCAGAAAAAAATAGAGAGAGACAGAAAGATATATTCCAATTTATATCCCACGTTATTTCTTTTCATAGACCTTCTAAAAAGCAACTTAATTTAGCGAGAACAAGGAGAAACCGAGTCGCCATCCTATAAAACGCAGCTGTTTCATTACAAAACTATAGACAGCTCTGTACGAAACGGTGTTGTAAAAAACGAAATACCAATGGTGCAGAAGACTATCAGTGAAATTCTTGTTTCACGTAAAATCGATTCAGACCAAATAGACTTACGAAAGATCTCGAGCAAGATTCAGACGATGGCAGCCTATTTTGGTAATGTAGAACACAATCCTTTCTTTTTCGTAGAGGACGGCCAGGACGAGTTGGTTCTTCAAACTTTCGTCACGGGCAATAGCGCTTCCTCGCAATTTGGTTTCATCGGCTATTCGATAGTCAGTGTCGCAGCCCTCGGGCCAACAATTCAGCTCCGTCCACCTGTTCATAACGTGAATTGCCGGCTTCTGCGGCTCGTTTGCTCGTCCTTCCGTTTTCTTTTCGCCGAACTCAATCGGTTCTGCCTTTCTTCGTCGTAGACATCATCAGCAATTTCTTTCGCTAGCCAGACTTTCCCCTAGGACTTGATCGGTCAACGTTCTATCCCATGCGCCTCCTTTGAGAACAACCTCTTTCCTTTCTCGTCCGAGATTAATCGCCGTGAAGCTGGTCTCCTTGTGTTAAATAACGAAGATCGGTTGGATGTCCTTTGAGACCGCGTCCACGGTTCACGAAGTTCTACAGGATGGCTTGCTTTTGGCAGATAAGAAGTATTTGGAGTATGTACGATACGTCATGAAAGAAACTGCATCTCGACGTATAATCTTCTTCTTGTATTTTGGCCACACATCGCTCGCCGTATGCCACAAAGATGAGTAGGAAAATTGTTAATGATCCTATCTTACTCGAGCCGGTTTTTGACAACCATATGCAACTGCCTCTAATAACGAACGCTTAAGTCGTACTCATATTTTGAGAACAATAATGGTAATGAAAATGAAAACAAACTAAAGCATTAAAATGAATTTTTCTAAAACAATAAAAATAATTTTGACGAGCTGTGTAATCGAATGCCATGAAGCACGATGACGATGATGATCCGTACTAAAAGTTGAAATATATTGCATAGAGAAAAGAGGTAAAACACGCCGCACATGTTACAGTTATCGCGTACTAGCGAAAAAGCAAATTTCAATCGTACTTTGTAGGTACAATTTCGACTTATATTCCTGTATTTCTTGTTTCGCTCCGCAAGCATCGCTTTTGCAAAATTTTCCGCTTGAAAACCGGCAATACACGACGCGATTCTCAAATACAGTAGAGGTAGCTTATTTCCATCAGAATGAAGCTTTTGAAAAATAGTGTGACAGAAGCTGTTGACCTAAAAAATTGACAGACATAGTGGATAGAACGTTCAAATTAGTATTAAATTGTTAATCAAGGAAAATATGAAACCGGAGACGAGCGATAACGTTTGATGCAATACATGTCCCTGTACAAAGAATGCCACTAACACGCCAGGATTTCGATCTTCTTCGTTAGAAATATTAGACATAATTGGTAGACATAGTGGATGGAACGTTCAAATTAGTAGTAAATTGTTAATCAAGGAAAATGTGAAACCGGAGACGAGCAATAACGCTTGATGAAATACATGTCCCTATACAAAGAATGCCACTGACATGCCAGGATTTCGATCTTTTTCGTTAGAAATATTAGACATAATTGATAGACATAGTGGATGGAACGTTTAAATTAGTATTAAATTGTTAATCAAGGAAAATGTCAGGCTGGAAATGAATGATAATGTTCAAGGAAGTACGTATCTATGCAAGGAATGCTATTGATACGCCAGGATGTTGATGGCTTTTGTTAGAAATATTAGACATAGCCTAAAGTACCGCAAACTATCCGCATTGGGTTTTAGAAATTTTCCACGTTCCTGTCGCTATCGACCACGACCAGCTTCAGCTAATGGGTCCTATTAACAATTTATTACATCTCTAAACACTTGGTATAGCTAAAACAATACATTCCAGAAACTTTATTGTTATACCCATTTCTAATACACTTTTTCCGCCCTTGTACAATATCTTGCGAAACAAAGTAGAAAAAGAATATGAAAGTAGATGTGTGTGCATGAATTTGTTTTTTATGTAAATTAAAATGCAATACACAGTATACTTTGTGATGCAAACTTACTGGAGTACACATTACGTTTTTTGCGAATATTCATAACAAGTCTTTTATATCACTTTTAATACAACACTTGATATTGTCTTTCGAATGAAAAATGTTTTTATGCAAAAATTATATAGAGTCTAGATTTGCGAATAGTTATCGATGCAAATCATCCACGGTAATTACGATTTCTCTTGGATTTCCCGTGAGTTTCACGATGAGAAATCAGAAAATGACGAAACTTTGCAGACGTACGTTGCAATCCAGCCGGCGATGAAAATGAAACTTCGAATATCTATAGATTCAATCGCCACCCAGAGGAACGTAATATTTATGCAGATAATTAATTCGTCGTTTGAAGGCCAAATCTTTCAAGTGAAGCAATGCCGGCGCAGCATTAAGAATCAACCGTGCGCGCCTCCGATCATCAACGTGACGGAGTATGCCTGAATCAAGCAATCACGAAATATCGATTGGTCAATAATTAAGCGTGAGTACACTTCAAACATAGCCGCGCACATTGCAAACTAATCAACCGTACCACGCGCTGTTCATTTAAATTGATTATAATAAATTAATATTGATACTTTCCTAATTGCACCGACTAATTCCAGATAAATTGTCCGTAATTCGCGCTACAGCGAATCTACGCCCATATGATTGTAAGCAATCTGAGTGCACAAGACAAGAAAGAATCGAGATCGAAATTTTCTTATACGATTCAAACAGAAGTTACTATGTAAAAGGATAAGACAGAATAAACTAAGGAATAAACTAATTCTGTTGTACAAAGTAGTTCACGATGGAATTATCCCAACTGTACAATTTGCAGTTAGATAAAAATGCATATTAAAAATATATGATAAAATGTTACAAAATTATAATAAAATGGTTAAACTGTAAATCTATCTAACGCTATATTAATTAATATGTACATGTAAGAGAACGGGAAGATCCAGAAGGAGAAAGCGCTCGAAAAGATCAGAGCTGACAAGTGCAAAACATGTGAGGGTGTCACAAAGTAGACTCTTCTCCTGAGACCTGAGGCTTGGCTGTTCTTCGCCAGAACGCATTGGCGAGACACTCCTTTCCGAGTCGTTGCGATACGCGTTCGTGACAGCTTCTGATTCCTTTGTTTGTTTATTGTCATATTACTTTATTTGTAATTTATTATTAGTTGAGCTTTACTTTAAACGATTCCACACATATACTAAAACAATTTCTGAAATAGAGAATTAATTTTGACCTCTACACCATCAACTTAATTATCACAAAAATGGAAACTTAGACTCCAATTTACAACTTGAAAAGACGTGATAGATACCGAGATAATAAGCAACAAAAAGCTTTACTTAATTTCCGGCACATCATCGATAAAGGATAGCCTAGTTTCACTGGAAGAACAATAATTAAGAGTAAGAAGAGCAACGGAAGTCTCGACACTATCGCGAGCCAGAGATTCAACCAAATTCGACCACTAATTCGAGGGCGGTAGATTACTCATTAAGGTCTACGGGTCTTCGTTAACGCGACCTTTTACCCTGACGCTAGCTGACTTCAATCGGGTTATTAATGATGAGCTCGGCGTTGCCGCAACGAGAAGGAAGGGTGTGTATACCTATACCTATGTACACTGTTACCAGCAAGCCAGTAATCACTTTCGAGGCAGACTTTAAGCTTTCAGACACGATCGGCCGTTATCCCGTCAATTTAACCCGTCCCACGACGTGATCTGACGCGTCTAGACCGGCGGCGTCGGAATTCTTTATCTTTCTTCTCTTTCTCCTCCTTATTCTCTTTTCCTGCACGCGGATCACCTCCTGCCAGGGAGAGGATATAGGAAGGGATATTATGCCCGTCACCAACAGGCGATGTCCTTATCCCCTGGATTTAGTTACGACTTTCGGACATACGAACCATTGTAGATCATTGATGGGTTTATTAATTTCGTCTCCGGTCACGAATTTGCTTATCGGGATCGATACTGCAATCGTGGTTGCTAGCTTCTATTGTAGTGTTACGATGAATGAATGATCTTCGAAGAATCGTTCCGTCCAGTAGGTACAAACATGAATTCTGATGAAATATTTTATGAAACGACTCAACGAAGGAATATAATACTGTAGGATGACTAAAAATCGATATAGCGAAATAGATATGGATTATAACAATAATAGACATACAAATCTATGAACGAAAATTTAGATGGAAAAAACGTCATATACTTTTATCACAAAGTGAAATGAAATTGAATTTACGATGAATATCATTGGATTTTAATTACCAATGGAATGGGCAAACGTAAGGTAAGCCTGCTATTTTTTATTTAGTGTTACAAAAGCTTCGGGAAAAATGAGTCGGACTTAAAGTCGGAGTTAAAGCGGCGTGAACAAAATTTGATCCAGTTTCCTGCCTTAACAATACCGCATGTTCCGGCAGTGGTTAATAAATAATTATCGAGCGACATTGGATTAACACCTCACAATTGCCGGTCAGATACATCGATTGATTCGAGCGGAATGACCGAGGAAGAGAGGCGGGCACGGGTGCATGAATAAATCAAGCATAATATTCCGCGTTTAACACTCCACCGAGATTCAAGACAAACACGAGCACTGACGCGGTCGAGGATGATGATAAATCCCGTTATTTATTAATTCATCGGCAAATTGCGTACATTATACATGTAAGTTTGTAATTCACCATTATAAATAACTAATTACAAGTTGAATTTTGCGTGACAGCAACATGCGAAACCGACCGACCGATCGACCGACTGACTCGCTCCTCTCGTTCCTGTTCACCGGCCGATAAATATTTATAAACTTCCGGTCGCATCAGGCAAACTATTAAGCGGTAATCACGTTATTTGCTCGAGACACACGGTGATCGGACAATACATGCGTTTCTTGCTTTAATTAATTAGTCGCGCCCCTGATGGATCGCTACGTTACGTCGAGTAAATTTCGCGTCGCGCGATAACCGTGATAAATCTCTGTCACGGTTCAATAGATAGACGTGTAATTTATGACCGCGGACACGAGTCCGCGCGTATTTAAACGAGCGTGAAATCAATATAAAAATACGATCGGAAAAAAGACACCGATGAAGTGGAACAGTAAAGAGAGACAGAACTGAGGGAGAGAGAGAGAGAGCCAAGGTGGTGGGTGTGTCGAAACGTTTCCGATCGAACCGGACTGTTCTCGTCCAGTGCACTTTAAAAATAATCTGCAACAATGCTGTGTAAAAAAATATTTCCGTTTCGTGAAACAAAAATCTCATCGCAATTTTCCTTTCCATCCGTTACGTGAGATTCATTTTTCTAGCCACGAGAATAAATTCGTGCTGTCGAGGATGCCTTCAGATATATTTAAGGCTTCGTACGAATTGTTCTGTCTCGTCGTAAATTCGTCCATGAAACGCGATGGATATAAATATGTACATGAACCGAAGTCTCGATCGTTTATTAAAATAATTCATCCACAATTTTTTACACATATTATAAGAAAATCGAAGATTTCTTTCTCACAAATATTGTACAATGCGAATTGCAAACCTTTATTATTTCGGATACAGTATTTTGCGAAGCGTATACCAAAAGTTAAGAAGAGAATTAATTCATTATTATCTCGCCCTGGCAAAAAAAAAGTGCGCTCACCCTATCCCATAATTACGCGTCTACGCCAAACAGAATTAGATTCACCGCAACTAAGAAAACCGCGGTCGCGCGAGGGTATGAAAGAACATCCCTCCATCTTCCTCGTTCTTTCGACCCCGAACGGGGCGAAGCGCAATATCGAGGCCGGAGGTTCCCGCGATCCGTCAGCCCGACGTGGCGAGCATATTTTCGCGGTGATATAGCAACGGGGTAGACGTTAATATCTTTTCAGGCTCGCAAAAGGGTGGGTTACCCTTCGGCCGCCTTGGGCTGGAAGTTATGGCCAGTTTATCAGCGGCTAATCCAGATTAATCTGCGGCAATTTTTTTATCGGCAACGACATTCTTTCGGTGTTCGCGCCACTGCGTCGCGTCCTCGCGCGAGTTTAGGCATGAAATTTACAGTGGCCACCCCCGCAAGGATATTCATCTCTCGACTATGTAACCGGGGCTACGTTTAAGCACGCTTTCTCCTACCCATAAAAAATCCCCATCGTCTCCTGCTCTTACCGTTGATAATATAATATGCAGAGGCGCATGTACAAGCGCTCAAGAGGAGGCAACGAGCACGAAAGTGTGGTGCACCGATGTGTCATGCCGAACCAGCGTTAGATCTGGAGAATTCGGCGCTGGAATACGGATGAAGACGCGACGTCGACCGTGCCACATGTGGTTACCGATTTTTTATATCAAGGCCCCGCTTTTGCTTTAAACGAACTTTCGGATGAAATCGAAAACGTAATTGACGGCACATGGACAGTATCAACGTGTAAGTCCAATGAGAAGTACAATTCAACTCACCAGCGTCATCGTTTACTGGAGAATATTTAGTCCATGAATTTCTTACTCACCTGTAACAAAAATAGAAAATTTGTTATTACTTTGTTAGTTAATACCTACAAACGAACAGCAGCAAGCAGAATAAAAGCAATGAAAGGAAGGTGGAACATATAAAAATTCAAATAAATATTTCGAAAGAGAAATATAATTTTTTAACATCCACCGTTCATTCGTTCAACATTATCTATTTCAATATTGTATTATATACACTGATGGAAATCTGTTCCAAAAGCGCAACCGCGTCCATAAACGAAAAGTTCGTTCCCAATCCGGTCGAAAACTGGTGCCATGATGGATGGACCATAAAAGAAATGTGAAAGCGGACAGAGGAATGTGGATCTCTCTTTTTGATGGCCGATGCTCGAACGGATGATCATGATCATCCTAATTCGCGAACTGGGGAAAAAATGAAAGTCCCGGAAGGTGAACCCGTCTGTTTTAAAAGTAGAAAGCCTGCACGACCCAGAAATGCGCTCAGATATAATTCAGAGAATTAATACGGTCCCCCCTCTCTCTCTCTCTCTCTTACACTAACGTGAGAGTACCTGTTGTATGTATTTAATATGCTGAACAACGGTTTCTTTCCTCGGCACGACTCGCATTCAACGCTACTCATGAATGATAAACCATCAAACACCATCGCTAATTGCACTATGTTTTACAGTTTCACTCACTAGATACAACATAAGTCCATGAAAACAATAGTTTAAAATAATTATTTCATGATCTTATTGAAACATGCTTTATATTCATTCAACTCTGTCGTAGTTGAGATTCATGTGGAAATAAGCTTCAGTAATCACGATGTGTGTATCATTATAATTTCAAGGTACGGACAGTATAATTATGAGGATTTCAAACAAATAGTGATTTCCTCGGAGCTCATTTCTTTAATATTATTGTGATGAAACCATTCAATATTACGTTATTTCTGATGAAGGTTATTGATTCACCCTTTATACGGCTGATTGAAAATCCCTCATTTAATATATGTGATATATACAAACAATGATAGTATGTGTGAATACATCGTATAGAGATAGAGTAAGTATAACAGGTTCCATACTTGATTCTGTTCTCGTGACCAAGATCAAGTTTCGTTTCTACGCTCATCACTACTTTTTCCTATTTTCTTTGGAATTCATAACGCGGCCAAGCGTAGATCCGCACGGTTGCATCATAATTATAAATGAAAACAACATGTGTCTTTTATAAGATTTCCCCATCAATGTGGTAATTCCGTTGAAACATGAAACGCATATATAATTTCACAAAAAACAAGGAGTCATGTGCGATATTAAAAATAATTTTCAGTTCAACGACATGCAATACATAGTTACTGTAAAGAGTACATCAACACTTCATTAAAATGATGAAGTTACATTTTTGTGTTTTTAATTTATGAATCAAAATTTTCTAAACAAAGAGGAATTTAAGATATTAATAAAAATTCAAGAAACCAGTGACTTCATCAGGCGTGTTAAAGGGACCAAGATCTTAATTGCATTGCTCTCTTTCTCTCTTTGTCTTCATCTATGAAGACTGAAAACATTCAGCCAGTCAAGAACCAAATGATGAAGCCACTGTCTAGTTGCGTTAACTGTCCGAGGAATGTGAACGAGCATCAATTCGCGCGTTCGTAAAATCGCAATGGTTAGAAGTCGTTTCTGGTGACATAGCGTTTTACAGCGGAATGCGAACTATGTATGCACTTTCTCAGAAGTTAGCTCGTACGGGACGACACCAGTCGACTGTCTAACGAAGGGAAAGCGAACGTCCGAATGTCGTAAGATACTGAACGGAAAACGAACCACGTGTAACAACTGCCAAACGACTTCCGCCACTTACATACCTATAAGAAGAGGAAGTGAGGCCTCGTGGACAGCGGTTTCAGTTTAAACAATATACAAGACTTGTAGACTGTTTCATCAAATACGTTTGTATTCTTGAAACTAATATTTCGTCATTTTAAAACTTACTTAAAAATTACTCTTGTAATAATTGAAAAAGTTTCAGAATTTTTGAATAAGAGAATTAATTTATAAGTATAGCTGCAGTAACGACTGTGAAAAAAAATATAAACTACTTGACTGTTGTTTTAAAACACCAGAATATATTCCGTTAATGTTCAGTTTTGGTTAATGATGTTTCTAAAATTTAATTTCGTTCAGTTGCGCAATCACGCGATCCCTCGGGCTACGTTTCAACACAGCCGTGGGATATTACCATTTGATCTGCCATGATACTGATACAAATTACAACGCAATATAGGATTCAGTACACGGGAATATTCCAATTTTAATGGGATGTAGGAACTTCGATGGCTGTCAAGAGAAATCATGTGGGAGCTCACGTTAACTAGAACGGAGATTATAACTAACCTAAGTAGTCAAATAACTTCTCCGGAAGATGTCAATCCAAATGCATGATCCTACTTATACGCTGCTCAGTAGTTGATTATATATGAGGAATCAACAACGTTTCAAATGGAAATATTCGATACAAAATCGTGATCTGTAACGAACCGAGTAATATATTGAATAAAATTAATTGGAACTTCAAACTGTGTATCGTATGCGTAATTGGAAAATACGATGCGCTCTCAATCAATTGTTATGCATGCATGTAAATAAGTAGAATTCGTTTACTGTTTTTCACAACGTTCAATATTTAGAATAATTTAAAGTAGAACGATTAAATTTTCTACCGTTTTAATTAATTGTACAGACACGACGAATTGAAAATATGTAAATATAATTTTTCCAATAAATTCGTAATATTTTAATCAAATAACAAACATTCGTACTTATCATGTCTGTAGCCGAAACTAACAAGTTTATTTCGTTAGTACTCGTTATGGCCAATAGTTTAGTCAGTGCTCGTTACTGTTAATAGTCTGTAACAATGGAGTCCACTAACGACTTCTATTCGCAGTCACAAGTTCCTCCCCAAAAAACAAAACAGTTTACAGAACTGTTTCCTATCCCTATTTCCTATGTAAACTGTTTCCTAAATCCAGACATTTCGCAAAGTATACACATACTTAACAGCTGCTTCCAGCGTGAAATACGACAATATATCATTCCGTGCTAGTATAATTTATTTGCCCGTTTTAACGAGAATGCATAAAACAATTGAAGGACGCTCTGGAACGAAATCTATCCGGAGGTTAGCATCAACGTAACACAGGGCAGCGCAGCGGGCACGTCGACGACGCGGCGCTTGAAAGTCATCACGGGTGAACGTTTCAAGTGGCCAGGAGGGGACGCGCGGTTGAAATTTGGAGAGCGACTCGGCGGCTCGAGTGGACCGAGCGCATCGTCATAAGAGTTGTTAATTATTTCACACGAGTTCCGCGGAGATGCCTACTTCGTCTCGGCGAGACGCGTGCGAGGCCTTGGGAATACGATACGACGTTGACGAGGGTAGCTAGTACGATGAACGAGACGCGGCAGCGGCGCAAGTCGCATTACGTGCATCGGAAAGCCGGATGCATCGAAAACGTCGAATTCCGCGGAGCGCGGTCGTCGATGCATCACCGATCAAAGAAACCGGGCGGCAGCCGCGACCCTTGCCCTTCTTTCCCCAAGGCTTGCTTCCCCGATGGTCCCAGCTGCGTATGTCGTTCGCATCGCTCACTCGTGCGTTTTTCAACGCATCGTTTGCGACACACGAGCCTCTGTCCCGGATACTCGGATACACGCGTGCGCCCTTCCCTCCTGGCGAACACGACCCATCTAACCATGCACGCGTGTTCACTCGCGTCGAACTATTGCTAGGCGAGTATCTGTTGTCAGATAATAGATGAGCACGAAACAGTTACGGTCGCCTGCCTCCAGAGACTTGAAAGATCATTGTTTCCACACAAGTATGGAAAATAACATATTTAGCACCTTGGAGTTTATATGTGTAATAAAATAGTCAGAGATTCGGCGGTATTTTTCCTCTATTTCTCTAATTCCTGATGTATTCGAATTAATCATTATCTTACGTCCTATTTCCTATCCTAAACAAAAAAACCGTTAAAGTTTCATCTCAATTCGGTTAGTTGTTTTTGCGTGATGCGAATACGAAAAAATAAACGATTTTCAAATAAACAGGTTTTCTTATCCACTGTGTTTAGCGCGTCATCCGTCAGGTGCCTAGGCGCCGACTTGCATAGTTATCGTTTATTTCACTTTCATCCATAAAATATGATAATAGGTGAACTAAATTTCTGCTTTACTGTTGCACTTGTTGCAACGCAGAAATATATTTTATTTCAAAGAGGAAAAGAATTTTAGTTGGAAATACTTAGAAGTTATCTGGTGAAACAGTTTAGATCAGAGTAAGTTGGCCGAAAGGAGAAGCAAGAGTAAAATGCAACAATTTTCATATCGAGTTTTTCGCACGACTGTTAAAATTGTACAGCATTCACATACGTAAGGAACGGGCCGAACGAATCGATGAGTTACAGCGGAGCGCGAGGGGTCACGGCGAGGAACTCCCGACACGCGAAACGGAAGAAGGAAGAAACCCGATATCCCGTGGGAGCAAGCTCAGCGGGTCTCGGCTATTTTTCCTTCCTTAACCCGCACCGGCGTTACCCTGACGTTTCTAACCCCTCCGCAACCGATCTCTCTCCGTTAACTCTCCAGCGCGCCGCGCGACCCCGATTTCCGATTCTTGCTGCCCTTGCATTCTGTCGCCACTTCTAATTCCCCTCTGCTAAGCGCATTGTTGCTGGTTCTGCATCAGGAAACGTGAAAACTTGCAGCGAACGAAAGCGTTTAAAGGACTCTTCAATCTTGATTTCTTCCTCACCCCCCCCCCCCACTTTCCCTCCTTTCTCTCGGAAACGCTTAGTTAGGGAACCTGCGATTCCGATGAAGTGATTGAAATAATCGATAGATTGTGATAGAAGTTCCGGGTTTCGAAATCAAGCAGTGAGGAGAGTCGATTTGATCAGATTAGTGGATTTAATGGACGCTGTTTCAGATGAGACTGAGTCGCTTTATGTGAGCTGTTTGCCGTGTTTCTTCCACGATTAAAAACGCATGCTCAAAACGCACAATTTCAAATGTAAAGATCGTGAAAGTCACTTCATCTTAAGATTTAATGGCTAAGAGGGAAACTTTAAGTGGTCAATTGAGGTTTCCAGCCGGAAATAATCCTCCCCCACCCTTGATTTATTATCGCAAGTTACCTCGAATAATCAACTTTCCGACGCGCATCTGCGTCCCTTCCGGCGTTGCGCGGCTTCAGAAAAATTAATAATTTATGAGCGCGGGAGATCGTAAGCCTTTAAGAGGCACTGTCAGTCGCAGCCGCATACAAAATCGCCACTGACTCGCGCTCGATTCATCTTTTTCTTTCCATGCCCTCTGCATCGTTCTACCGCTAGAAGTCACCTCGTTGTCGTTGAGTCACCGGAAGAGAATTAAGCTAAGCGAACAGTTCGACTTCCGCGTATCGACGCACGAACTTCCTGGACATGTAGCGTCCCTTCACCTATCGACATCATTTGGCACTCACGTATCTACGTTTATGTTGCGCTTATCTAAAGTGCTAGATTGTTGGCTCGAACTCGCGCATCGTTTGCTTATCCCCTAGTATTTTATTCGCCGACCACGCGCATCGCGCAATAAATTACCAAGAAGCTGCTCGCCGAGTCATAGGAACTTCACCACCGATCCTGCTCGCCGCGCGGCTGCGGAGACGCAAGTTCCGCGTCGCAACGTGTCCCGAATTGCTTCGACCGCGAGGAATCTGTTCGTTTCGTGAGACTTAACAAGGATACCATGTGGCACGAGAATTCAGCTACTACGGGTGAATCGACCACGGACGCCTTAAAGTTTAATCGCGTCGCACCACGCCGGGCATATACGTGTCGCGCGCGCCGACTACGGCTAAAGTCAATGCGACATCTGCGGATACCCGGGTAACCGGGCAGGTCGGAAGAGCATCTGAAGGAATAAGAACGATAAAGGCGGAGGAGGGGAGCTGAGATACCTTCGTTCTCCAACGAGAAACGACTGAATCTTTTATTCGTGTACCACTTCACTTTGTTGCGAACCACCATCTGCTCTTGTGCTCCGGGGCGATGCTCGGAAAGAGTCGTGAATCTTTTTCTCCTCTCGATTTCTAATCGACTCGACAGTAGTTCTATCGATCGGACACCAACCGATTAAACCACTCGAGTGCTGCGCTTCCGCACGGACACGAATTCATCAAAGCCACGTGTTCAGTGAAAGGAACCTGCCACCCTCTGATAAAACGATTTATACATACAGACGTTTGAGACATCGTTCTTAAAGAGTTGATGGGAGGATACAACTCTCATGTAGATAGTAAAACCGTAAAATCTAAATCGAGAAGAAACGAAAGACTATATTTGGTATATCTGTTCAGCTGATTGATACAATTCCATTAATTATGAAAACTTTAAACTATTTCTTCTTCAAGGAAGAACAATTTCACGAAGTTCATAAATACAGATAACGATTAATGACAATGATAAAAATAATAAATAAAGTTATATATTTATTTTCTAATTTACTCTGTTGAACAATTTTCTATCCAGCACGATAGAACGTAAAATCGACGTCCTTGAAGGGCTAACGAAATCAAACTATGGATCGTAACTCTCTGAAACCAATCTTCCACTCTAGAACATTTGGCCGCATCGTTCATACGAAGCGAAGACTGAACAGCCCTGTAAGTAGAACTGTGCATGCATTCGATTCGGAGCACTCTGTATACGCGATTCGAGTGAAACGCGCGATTTACGAGAACGTGGGCGGATCGTTCTCGTTTCGAGTATGGGAAAACGTTTTTCGTGAAGCGGCTCGCCAACGGGTGGTCCACGTAACACACCTTCTCTCCCCTTGACCGTGGATATATTCTAGTTCCAGTGGGAGGCTGCTATCGAAGAAAACGGATCGAGCGATGAGGTCACGTTGCACCCTTAGACTAGACTTCCTCCTGCATATCGAAATGTCTTGAACGCTTTCGTGCTCGCCAAACTTCGGTCCCATTGGACTTCGCGGCACGACACCGGGAGTCGTTCCTCCTTTTATTTTTGCACAAGAATATCGCGGGGTGAATCATGGAAACGCGGCGCAGAACTGCACAAGACGCGTCGTGATACAACGTGGGGAGTACGGGGACAAAATTTCACGATACGACAGCGGAGGAACGAAGCTAACGAATTTATAGGTGAACCGTCGTATTTTTCTGTTCCATAGAAAAAACGGTTCAAAATTCGTGAAGACTGCACCACGTCGAGTGTCGAAACTTCATTCGCTTCACCGAATCGGATATCGACGATACAGGCTTTTTCACGAGGGGTTGAAATATTTTAGAGCTCGACCGGGTTTACGCATTTGTCGAAACAACGGGGCTTGTTTACGATCCACCTTTTACGTGGCCGATATTTACAGGTGACAAAAATGGATTTCACGTAGAACGGTTTTACGCCCGGCGACTTCCACGTTTGTTTTCGTCCTTTTATGTAGAATCTGGAACCGCTGGTCATAAAATTCTGCGCCCCGTTGCGCGTTCTATTTCCAGCCGACCGAACGCTGTGCGTACCATTACGAAATAGCGATCCATAGAAAAAACGGTTCAAAATTCGTGAAGACTGCACCACGTCGAGTGTCGAAACTTCATTCGCTTCACCGAATCGGATATCGACGATACAGGCTTTTTCACGAGGGGTTGAAATATTTTAGAGCTCGACCGGGTTTACGCATTTGTCGAAACAACGGGGCTTGTTTACGATCCACCTTTTACGTGGCCGATATTTACAGGTGACAAAAATGGATTTCACGTAGAACGGTTTTACGCCCGGCGACTTCCACGTTTGTTTTCGTCCTTTTATGTAGAATCTGGAACCGCTGGTCATAAAATTCTGCGCCCCGTTGCGCGTTCTATTTCCAGCCGACCGAACGCTGTGCGTACCATTACGAAATAGCGAGCATGGGTAGAATTTATTTTCGAGACGTGAGAAATCGTTGAAACACAAATGTGCCGTAAAAAATTTCCGCAATGTAAAAGTATTGTACTTATAAAACTTTTACGGCGTGTATGTATTTGTTTCCAATATATTAGAAACAACTGAATTCTGTTAGAGATAATGACGCCATTTCTATACAGGAACAAAGAAAAGAATTAAAAATGTAAAATACTGAATGATTTTTATTTCACAAAATCATTTCTATGCTACGTTTATATTTGTACCTTCAACATTATTGGATTAATTTAATTTATATAATGTAATCAACTTTTTCTACGTGGAAAAGAAGAATGAAAGCCAATCGTTTAAGCGTAAAATTGCAACAAGCTTACAACGCGTCATGCACTTCCGGTGGGGAAAGTACATGTACAGGTGATTTCGATTCGCGTTCGATCGACGTCTGATATCGTGACAGCGATGAAGCTGTTATGCTAATGAAGAAATTCGATCGATATACGGAACAAGCTGCTTTAAACGAGAACAGCCAGCGACGACGTAGAGAACAGGTTTATTACGTGTATAATTAATTAACTAACTCATGCAGCGTAAGCAGTTGCACGTTAATTAATGGACGCGATGTAATTTATGGAGTAAACATGTAACGACTTTAAAAAGGAGCGAAAAAGAATGATATGGTGCGAAAATGTGATTGTACAGTTCTTAGGTTCCTAGACACAAAACAACAAATTCTCTTTTCTGTTTGTTGTTTCCATACGAGGTAAAGCATTCTGACATTACCTGAGAGTCTTATCATCAGAGCGTGATTAATAAGCTATCTCTCAGAGATGATCTTTTTGATTATTAAACAAGCGAGAACGACAAAAGACACGATTCGATATAGTTTATTTATTGTACACTCGACTGTCTGTGACTATCGTCTTGAATGAAGTACGTGAAACAGTGATACATCTGTTTCACGTGAATGAGCTTTTAAGCATGACCCGAAACGCAATTCCGATGAGTATTGTCGGACAATGGCAATGATCGATCCATCGTGGTTCTTTCTCTGCCAATTAAACCCACGGCCATCCATCAGATAACGCAATCACGTGACGAAAAAGTTCGAAACAGTTTCATTTGCGAGATAATTTTCCTCGTCGAAACAGGATCCAAGGAAAAAATGTGATTTACAAAAAAAGAACAGTTAATGGGATTTTTTAATAGCTTAATAAAGATCGAATGAAAAATCGATGTTTCAGCTATAAAAATTTTGCGAATGAATATCAGCTGCATTAATTCTAGTCCATTTGATACTGTCTCGCCTGCGCGAGATTGTAATTTACTGTTTAAACGTGAATCGCGTATCGTGGTAATAAAATCGTAACCGCTATATCCATGATTTTACACGGTGAATTCAGTGAAATTTATTCCAAGCCGGAGATTTGTCGATGCGCAACGTTTTATAGCGATTGCAAAAATAGGAATCACGTTTTAAGGTAAAGTGTTTGGGATTTACAGCGATCGTTCGTGAACATCGATTTATAGCGAGCGAGAAGTACGACGTCCGTAAAATTCCAAGTGCAACTGGCGTCGACATTCACTTAACACGTTTCCGGGATCGATTATCTTATTGAGACGGCATTATTTCAAAATTCAAACACAGAAGTATACTTAATTTCTGTGTTGCGAGGATAAAACAATTTCGAGCGAATTCGATAATGAATGCACTTGAATTATAAGCTGTGAAATTGATGTGATCTGTACGACTGTGGACTGTACGATATAAAGCAGATAAATTTTCAGGAAATCTGTCCCAATGTTATTATATAAAACACGGTATAAATTAATGAATTTATTGTTCCCTTTCGTCCCATTCCAATTTTGTTAATGTACAATACCACCTGTTTCGATAAGCCCAACGGATTCGTAAACAGAAGTGCGGCATCTGTCAAATCCATTAGCAGCACGGTCAGCCATGGTGAGCCATTGTCGGTCAGTTAATACGCGTTTTATACACTTTTCATTAAAGCTCGCTGCACATGCGGACGACAAGTGCACGCAGCGTGACATTCGAAACATCCGCCCGTTCATCTCCTCTCGGTTTCTTTTATTCCCTAACAGAACCCCAACTGGGGCCGTCGTAGCCACGACAACCCTTTTAGGCAAGTTTTCCCACGAGGAAAAACATTTACCATCATCCGTACCATCCAACGATTTCTATACACCCCCGCCGAACAACCATCCCTTTTCTCTTCCCTCTGTCATTCCGCTTACCCGCTTCGCCGACGACTTTCTCCTTTCCTTCTATCCGCTTTCCCCGCCGCGCCACGACTTCTTCGCCTGACTTTTTCATTCTCCGGGACAGAGGGAGCCAGTACTAATTAAATCCAGTGCCCGTTGCGCAAGGAAAAGAGCCAACGTCCCCGCATTTTTGTGCCCGCCCTCGGCATTCCGTAAGTCTTGTTTCTTAATTAAAAATACAGTTCGCCGGCGAACGTTCGATTACGTCCGGTAATCGGCGCTCCGTGTCAGCACAAGAGATAACGAAGCCCAGGCTACTCGGGCTTGATTGCGAGCGTCGGATCACCGTACAAAATAAAAGGTTCCAAGACTACCCTCGATGCTTTGATCGATACCTTCCTCTCCCAGGTATCACCAAGAAACGTTTATATCATGCTCCAACTTTTTCTTTCATAATAACAAGGAAAAGAAAACGGGACAGCTTTCTTCGTACAATTATCCTATGACGTAACGAACGGAAGTAAATAATGAGGAATCGTGGAATTAAATGAAGTGAAGCAAGTTTAGAGCGCGGATAAAATTTCACTTAAACGTTAATGGGCTACGAACAATGTAAATCGCGTCCAGCGACGTATCTACTTTTCTTCGGACTCATTTTCTATCCAACGAGGAAATTGTATGCAACCCGAAGAATGGTCTCGGCCAAGTTTGCGAAATACGAGATCCAAGCCAAAGAAAGTGAAGCCTCGGATAGAGGTGGGCTAGCAACGACCGTTATAATCGCGCCGTAAGCCGGCTCGCAGTTTATCGCGCTCCACCGAATGAATAATACAGCGGGGGCAGAAATGTAATTGGACGAGCTCATATAAAGGCAGAAAGGCCGAAAGTGGAAACGGACACGCAAAGGAAACAAACCACCGCACCGTACTGTGGCAAAAATACGAGCAGGAACGAACGAGGAGGCTGAAGACTCGAGTGCGCGCGGCCGGCCGCTACTATGTATGGTTCCTAATTATTCCGCGAGAACCGCTCGCCTCTCTTTTCTTTCTCTACGCTTCCGATCTCTCGCGTTCAAGCACTGGTCTCGACGTTGAAGAAGAAAGGAAGATGGGAAATGAACACGCCTGCAAACGAGCCACGCGTAATCGGAGAGCCCACGGAGCCGGAAGAATATTTTCCGGGTACACGGTGTGTAACAGAGAAAAAGTGGCACCGGCGTGCATCCAACGCGGTGGTTACGGGGGATGAAATAGTGAAACAGTTTTACGGGCCCTCGTAGTAGCCCCCGTATAGTAGGTAGGTATGTAACCGGGTCCCGGTCTGCGTCCTGTTTATGGGCTCGGTCTGTATAGTTTACACTCGGTATCGAGGCCGGGCCGAGTATTTTCCGACGCTGTTAATAACGGGAAAAGCACTTGCCCCGGACCGAGTTTACCTCGGCTGGCTGAATGCTACAACGGAGGACGTTTATAATTTCGCCGGACGGAAATTTCAGACGAAAGATGCAGTCTCGAAACTTTATCCAAGATTCGATCCCGTTTTATTTTAATTACGCGCTCGCGCGGAAATATCCGTTAAACTTATTATCGCATCAATACTGTTCGATTATTTTCAGTAAAGAAAGTAAAGTGAGAAAATGAACTGATTTTCTTTATATCGTTCATTTTGTAATATGAAGTTTGTTAGTTGATATTCACTGATTAGTATTTATTTAACATCACAAGATATACTTATGTCATACTATCAAATCTGTTTTTGTCTTTCTTGAGAATCAAAATTTAAAAAATGTACAAAAATTAACGATTACAGGAGATGATTTTATTTTGGAAAATAATTTTTATGATGATGACTCGAAATCTTCGCGTGTTTAATTTGCTCAGTATCAACCTTAATTTGTAGTTTCGATTTCAATTTTATTTATCTATTCTTACTAATGTCTACATTTGTATCCGAGACAGTCAATGCACTTTATCAATGACCTCGAAGTACAGCCAACTAATGCTTCATTTGATATCTACCAAAAAAAAGTACCATTAGTATTCCAATTTCTGTACAATGGAATACGAAATGTTGAAAAGGAGAAAAGGGAATTACACGGTCCGTTCATTTGCGAATGTAACGCAGGAAACGCGAAATCAGATTTCAAGAAAGTAGAGATTGAGATCACGGCCGAGCGTGCACATGCAGCGTCCTCTAACAAAGGGCTGGAGCGGGACGTGGGTTGCGCGAATGAATATTGCAAATTGCGTTTAATGCAACGCTCACCGAGGGCGAATATGTACAGTTCATACTAATGGAAACGTATCGTAATATCACATCTGCACTTCCGACTACAAATTGGCTCTTTAAAGCCAATACCCGCCGCCCTATTACGGGCTGAGTAACGGTGCCTCCGTGATTATTCCCCGACGATTAGAAACTATAACGCATCTTATCGCCGTATTTGGAATGGAAGTTCTGCGAATGTACGCGCGAGCTTTACAGCCTCGCGAAAGTACAAAGCAGCTTGGACTGTTCGGGATTATCACGTTAAATAAATTCGCTTCGCCGCCCGCTAAGCACACGGACGCAGGTACACACTCCGCTGATATCAGCTTCCGTTCGTAAATTTTATTGCGCGTAATCGCGATAAATAAATAATTCCCCAAGCCCTACCCGTGAAGGATCCCCGATTCCGTGCTCCGGCTGAACTGATCTCCGACGCTGCACGCGCTGTCAGGCCATAAAACTTTGCCCGGGCCACAAATTTTGGACTAACACCCTATGATTCTCGCTCCTCTTTTCCAATATTGAACGCGTGATTCTAAAAGACGGTGTTACAGAGAAAATATCGAGGATACGTCGCTGGGAAGATAAAAATTACTTTATCAGTTGTTAGCATGGATACGTGTATCCACTTGAAATTCCATTACAACAATATGTTTCATGAACGTCTTATGAGAAGAAATGTGTGGTACCTTCATTGAACTCGCTATCAGGTGATGTAATAGAGGCCTGGAGGCAACCAAACCACGGCGAAGTTTCAATCGAGAATTAGGTAAATACGTTCCACGGTACAGTAATTATCTTGTCACACTCAGGTTTTGGTCCTTGGAATGGATTGTACGTCGCATCGTCATAGAACGTCGCGCCGTAAAGTACACAGTGCCGTCTCGTAGAATATTCTGACGATAGTACTTACTGATGGCTCCTGCTGCTTTACTACGTACTCTATTATGTTGATAGAAGGACAATTAGCCCTTGCATGACGTTGACATCGTAACCAACCGGGAAATTAATTGCTGGGCTAATGCCAGCAACAAGGCGACTCTCACGTGATCGCCAAAAAGACAGCCTCAGACCAAAGTGTAATGTTCAGTTTAATTACCGGCTTCGGAAATGTTCCGCGCGCGGAGTTGTGCCATAATTTTCGAACACAGTCTCGAAATTTACGCGTGTGTTATCACGACGTTACATAAATGCGAGAAGTGGAAAGTGCGTAATGTCTGTTTGAGTTTTACCGTAAGTTTTATCGTAAATTGGCGCACTAGGCATGACCATGAACATAAGGGAATTACTATCGTAATGATCAACGACATTATCGCGATGTTCGTCGCTTGGCGTGTACGGTTCGGTTAATTGACATTTGCGCCGAATTCACAGCAGCGGAAAGTCGTTTAAGGGATGCGATAAACCAGAGTATCGATGTTACTCATTATATTGGCCAAGAATTGGGGTTTACGCCATTCGATTCTACGCCTTTATTTCTCCGAGAATTAATTTTGAACGTTAGGTATCTCTATGGAAAAAGAAAAGTTAAAGGCAAAAATGAAAGATCGATTTCTTTAAACCCACATTTTGATTTTGTCCGATTATCAATGAAGCATAGCAAAAAGCGTCAATTTATAATTACAAGTGCTACAAGAGTTACATGATTATTCTAGCTCCTAACATATCTAGCTGAGGAAGCATTATAGCATTTATACGAAGATCTTTTTTCGTACATGATCAATGTTCAGCTCGACTTGTTATATTATAAAAATTAAATATATTCTTCAACAATTTGTATTAAAATGAATTTGTAAAAAATAGATTAGCAAGAGTATAGCTGTTGGAAGTCTACAATTTGCTGTATTTTTCAATATTCTATCAATTACAAGCAAAATGAAAGAGTAGCGAAATTCCGATACCAAGGGTTCACAACGGCTCTCGTGATAAAGGAAACGATGACCAGGTTTTCCACGGTGTATCGGCACGTGCTCGGCTGTGGTCGATGCTAGGCTTCAGCCAGGGAGGCGTGCAGAATGAGATAACGGTTGCACGCTACATAGCATAGATCGCACGCGGAGTCCACAGAGCACCGTGAGGCCGAAGCGGAGGAAGACGATGGTTCACCAAGGAACGATAACGATATCGTGCCTTGAGCCTTACCTCCTCGTTATCGGTCCTTCGTAGTTCCCGCCGCCACCCTTGTGTTCACGAATGAACTTTCAAGGTAATCGACTGGGTGACTCGTGGCCTGCACGCTAAACAGCCCCTCGCCCGGCCGCGCGCCACCCTTCGGAACACGCTGTTGCTTCGACTACGTTGCGGTTAGAACAAACACGAGAAAATTATGGGCCCTGCGTCGCGTCGGGCCAACTTGCTCGCGCGCGAATAATTGATCCCTGTGAATAGGAACGGGATTACGTGCCGCGTGTTCCGATGCGCGACCCACCAGGAAAACGGCAATCCAGATGTTTTTTATCGCTACTGCCGTTGCTATTGCGGTCGGGACGCATTTTTCAAAGTAATGCACATTGAA
>NW_017137498.1:269193-364590 GCF_001652005.2 Ceratina calcarata | reverse complement strand
ACCCATGATCGAGTGTTCGCTCACCTCTGTTGAAAATATATTCTTTAGGTACAAACTAGAATTTATATTTTGTATCCTAACTCTTTCGTTATTACAATTCCTTCTTCGTTCGTATTCTAAATACTGCGATGCACTGTTACACGAATTTTTACAATGAACACATTGTCAGTTTTATTATTCTACGTTTTACAACGGATATTGTGAAAACATTGTTAAAACACGACTAAGGAAATAAATGTTTTGAGAAGAGACATGGGAAAAAGATCTTCACTGACGAAATTTTGTTTCATCCTTTAATCGAATGAAAACTCTTTTTCAAACATGAATGTCTACGAATGTGTGTACGTATCCCGTTCGATCGACATAGCTTCAGCGTAGAGGGAAGCGTGTTAAATTTTTGCAATACGCCTATCCTGTCAATAGAAAAACTACGATGAAAAAGAAACCAAAAATCCACATTCCCAGCAAAATCCTTCTGAAAAATACGCTAAAAAACTTTCAGAGCTCGGTATTTAACAATAGACTATTAATTTGAGATCTGACAATCCACTATTGACAAATCGCATTGTCCTCAGTTCGAGAATCAAAAAGAAAAAATTCGTTATCACGCTTTCAGTAGCTGAATTTCTTTCCCTCCGAATTTGTTGAGCACATTTTTCTCTTGTTGTCGGTTTCTCTTCTCAAGCGTATAACGAGAATAAATATCCCGTCCCAAAATAGCTAGGATTTTTAAGTCGAATTAACCGATAGATTTGCAAGTTCTCGCAAGATCGTTTATTAGTTAAAGCCGTATGTTACATCGAAGGCTGGTGTGAAATCATAACTTCTGGAAATGTATTTCTACATTTGCTTCTCAAGCATAAATCATGTAATAACAGTAGCACCACAGCGTATCGTTTCCAGATAAAGATATCGATTCTGATAAAGCCTCTTATATCAACACTTGCCGCGTGTTATTTTTACCGTACGTTAGAATGGAGCATTGTGTAAAAGTAATTCAATCTTCAATTAGTAAAAATAAAATCTGTCTCTCTTTATATTATGTACGAAATAAATTCACTTTATTTAACATTGATCATATTAACCAATTGAAATTGATATCCAGATAATCTTTCATCGAATAATTTATGATCACTGAATGCATTTATAAACGAATCCATCATTATTTCCCCAATTAAAAATGTATCTACTGTGGTGTCTGGCCAGTGCCACGGTTTTTTAGGTATGTCTTCTGTTTCTCTAACATTCTTAACTTTCTCTTCACTTTCTTACTGTTAATATTTATTTCGTTCGGATCTGGTTAGTTTCTGCCGTCAAGAGCCTGAGGACCCTTTTCACTTTTTATTACTCCTTTCCGCTGTCTTCCAAGTTTCCTACGCACTTTATTTTTCCCTCTCTTTCTTTTCTATGTCTACCATTCCTCTTTCTTGCTTCTCTCATGCGGCCAACTTTTCGCCCTCACCACCTCGCCAGTCTAGCTGTTAGCCTGTTAGTAGGTATACTTAACTTGTATCGCCGACCAAAGATTGTATAAAATAAAAACAATCCTTGGACACTGAGTCATCGGTTTACACGTTCAGCTACAAATACTGTTATACTAACGAGGTTGCGAAAAATAAATTTCTTTCAAACTTCTAATCAAATACGATGAGTGTTTTGAATTGAAAGTAAAAATGGAGCTTTCCGCGCAGAATGCAAGTGTTAAAAACGTCTCAACTTACAAATAGAGACGGTTTCCCCGATGCGTACAGCACCGCGGCGTTGAAAGGCATGAATACACAGTATCCCCCTCTCCGTTTGTCAATAATCGATGCCCGTCTAACAATCTAATTTCGCCGTGGCATGGCGTATCTGGCATCAAGCGGAATTCACCGCATGTGTCTAGCTGTCTGTCGGCAGTAGGTAGGTAGCTCCCTACCGGCGCGGCGTACGTATTTTACGCGAACCGCTGTACTCGTCGAGCGTACACTCGGGAGACAGCCTCAGAACAGACGTATTCCGCATTAATTTAGCCGCAATTGCCTCCTCTCCTCCTCCTCCTCCTCCCCCTCCTCCTTATTCTCCTCCAGCTCTCTGCAGTTACATAACTCACGCATTTAACTAAAACACGCTGCAGCGGCGTTACTTCCGGAAATCTTCAACTTTCCCCTGGAAAGACAGAGCCGAGAGGAGCAGCCCCGGTGCGGCGCAATTATTAGCAACGCGCCGCGTAATAGAAGCGACCGTGCATGTAAACGAGCCATGCGCCTAGATGGAATTCATAATTTAAGTAAACACTTTGAATTAACAATCTACGGCCTCGCCTACATATAACCGACCTACCTGCGGCGGCGTGCTATTGGTATAATATAAATTCAGAGGAAGGTGCACAAGCGGACGTTGCGCTGAGGCAGAATGCCTGTTGGGTACTGTTAATGAATTCATCTCTAATAAATAACAGTTACTTTTACAATCAGATAAAAATCTGGCCAGCTGAAATCACAATTTTATCTTATATACGGCATAGAGAGGTACAGTCCGCTGATTGGACAAAATTGAAAAAATGCTAAACACGTGTAAATGATTTGAAAGTCTAATTAAATGATATTTTACACTACATTCGCTTTACTTTCAATTACTATATTGTATTAATCCTGTTACTTGGCCAACGTGAATACTCCATATACGTGTGTGTTCGCTGTTAGCAAAAAGTCCTAACGTGGATCGCAGAACTTTCGTCATTACGGCCACCGACTGGGCATATAGGTTGTGCGATATCTACATATGTATGTATATGTATATGTGTGGGAAGCTTGTATCGTGAGAGATATAAGAAAATTATCAATTACATACCGCCGCGGTAGAACAAAAACACGGGCACAGAGAAAATCAACTTTTATTTTTGAGGATTGGATTCTCTTTTGGGCCACCGTATATCTTTGGAGATGAAAATTCTTCCAACACTAAATAATCTCTCTTTATTAAAATCCAAAGCATAGTAACTATGATTTCTGCTTCACTTTGTAATACCTATTTTATTAAATATCGGCATAATCTCAATGAATGACCAGAGTGCCCTAAAATGTATTCCAAACTAATGTAAGTATTAAAATGAATTTTGCCTGGATTCTCGGAGAAATTAAATCGTGGAATCGAATGGCGTAAATGTATATTTTTAGTCTACTTATTGGGTAAGTCAGTCTGTCTCGTCACGCCACTATCGAAGTCTACAAAAATAACGATTATCGAAATCAACCAAAACAACGAGACAGAGATAAATTCGTTAAAAATATAATAAGTTCTCCGCATTTTTGTAATATATATGAGCATCGGATATATATCGTTTTGTGTAATCAATGATAACATCGCGATAATGTTACAAATTATTTGCAAATGAAATCGCTGAGCGCAGCTGTTAGTAAATACTGTACATATACGCTTATTTCACACTTATACGTGTACCAATACGACGTTTATTACATTCCTGAATTTCCGGTCGTCTTTTTGTAATTTTACAAAAATATTAAAAACGACGCAGTGATGATACGAAAGAGATTTTCATCGATAAAAACTAGAAGTCACCTTCCTAAAATTTCTATAATATTCCTTCAGAAAATTTCAAACAGATAATTCCTTCGAAGTTTCTCTCCGATAATTCAAACAATGCATACGCCGCTAACTGTTCAAACTCGGTCAATTCGCCGGAAATTAGGCTACACGAAATTGATACGACCCAATTTCAAATAGCGGCCCAACTTTCGTTGACCACGCGGATGAATTTTTATGAATTACGGATTGATACATTAATTAAAAGGACGAGTTCGCTTAAACACGACCCACCGATCCAATAAACGTCTCTCCTCTCACCTTATATGAAATGAGATTTAATCTGTATTGCGACCGATAACTGCGTAGTATAAAACACATACAGGGTGTTCCACTTAATTCTAACATATGGTTTACGTCAGTGTTAATAATATACGTATAAGCGGAAATATTTCGGTTTTTTAACGACTTCAGGAAGATCATACTGACACTGTTAGTTTGTAGGTGGACGCGTAATGTCCATGTAAATAAGTTATCTCGAGATTCTCCATAAAAAAAATATTAACCCATGTATGTAAAAATATCATTATTTTAACAGATATTTTTATTCAACTGTTTCACGTTCGTTCGTGTACACGAAAGTTTCAATATAACACTAGATCTACCAAGACGAGTAAAAAAAAAATGACTTGTTTGGCATCTCTTATAATCATTATTCATTTTCAGTACATTTCGTTTTCTAAAATTTTGTATGACTTTTTCTAAAATATGCAAATAACTAATTCTGTAAAACAGTTTTCTTTTTTTATCTTTTTGATGTGAAAGTTTATGCATTATACGTAGATATACGTCAATCGCCAGTAGTTCTAGTGTTACTAACCGAGCTACTGAAAGAGTAATATCTATGTGGAAGCTCAAATCGGAGAGATAAATATAAAACAGCATATCATCGCTCACTATGATAAGTTAAACAATGTAGAACACTGAAAAGTCACCGTCGGATAATATAATGGGTAAATAGTGATTGCTTGAACGTATCCTGTAAACGCTATATGTCGATGTAAGCCCTGTCTCGCCGCGCATCCATAGAACACGACCGAATAATCGACTGTACTGTAAATGGGATTTTCGATCGTATCGGATCGCGTGGATCACGTATTGCGTGGTTGAAATGCGAGTAAATGACGCGAACAGTGTATTCCTAGGGTAGGGAAATATGTAGAAATACGAGATTCGGTGGGTATGAAGGTACGCGAATTGCATTTTTGTTAAATTAAAGCGAAAAATAAACCGATTGGAATAGTTAATGAAGATTTAAATTCAAATTTAACAGCCTGCCGTAATAGATTAACATAATAGTACACATCTTATAAACTACATCACGTTATACCCATTATTCAGTAAAAAAAATCACTTAAGAATTTGTTGAGTTATTCAAGTTCGATGAAAATACGTAACACAATGTTATCTAAAATTCCTTCTTACTTAATAAAGTAACAGGCACTTGAACTATGAAATAGTATGCTTTAAAATAGTGCGCTCCTTGAAACGTAGTTCATGGGTTCAGAGCACGCGATCGGGGAAAAGTGAAAGCAAAGCTGATTAAACCAGTCGCTTTTGCACGATACGCATTCTAGTTACACGGTTGTAGTTCACGAGTTAATCGCGCCGCGTTGCGATGAACAAAACGAGAAGATAAGGCCGCAATCCCCGGGGGTAGCCAAGCAACTACCGCCGTCCGCCCTTGGACATTCGGTCTCGTTCCATTTTATGTACACGTTTCCTGATATTCCTGGTATGCACGACTGAGACGTGTTTCTGTTCCAATGTTTAGAGAAAGGATGTGTGTAGTAATGTGTATCTAACAAGTTTTAAAGTTCAAATCTAAATACTTTACATATACTTCTACTTGTTGCTTCAATGCTTGGTTGTGACTCCTCAGGTTTTATGGCATTTTCGGATATGTCTTTAGCAAATCTGTTTTTATATATCAATTATGAATATCTTTCAGTATAATAAAGAAAACTTTTCTAATTAAAAAAAAGAATAGTGCCCCGAAAGCGGAAGTATAAGGAAGCAAAAATAAAGGAAATTAAGTTTTATGTCTGTCTCATATTCTTTGCTACAAAATGAACCGATGCCCAATACAATGGGCTGAATCAAACTATTTTATCCTAACAAGGAGTACAAACAAACTGGCTAAGTGTAACATCGCCGTTATCGTTACGGTAAACGCATCTCGCTGTTATTCACTGGAACAGAAACAAATCGACGCGGGGAGCTGAGCAATTGTCAGTCGACTGAACAGCACTCGAATGATAATCCAGTGCAGGGTGTCATGCCGTAGATTCTCTGGCACTCTTTTTTCAATTGCCGATGTACCGCGCATCTCCCTTTATTTCCGTTACCATCGACAACATTTACGGGTTGCGTGCACATAGTGATTCGATTCAGAACGCCTTCAGAAACGTATAGCGACGCAAGTGATATACGCTACGTGAGTGACGAACAGAGGATGAAAGCGGATTGAAAAAGTGACGCGATAAACGAAGGGACACGTGAAGCTAAAGGGGACACACGAGAGATCGGGAAAGAGTGCATTAAACAGAAACTGGAATATTCGCGAGATAAAAAACATCGTCGGTTGAAGACGCTTTAACTAAAATGCCGTGCCTCACCGGCAATTGTTACGGAAAATTCGACGAAGAAACTATGCTCCTCGGTGTAGACGCAGCAAATAGAGTCGCTCGTTTCTCGCCTCTGGATAATGTCAGCCATCGCGAAACGGTGTACAGAGAGCGTTTACGTCTAAACGCTTCACAATAAACAGCTGCTCGAGGCGACCGCGAATCTTGTTGGCGGAGAGAGATAGAATTTTACTGATGAAACAGAGTGGCAATAGGGCACATGGTAATCAACGAACAAAAAGCATCTGGTGATACGAAGAGATTTTAATAAAAAAAATTTTCATGCATTCGGTAAACTCAATTTTTTCAAACGCGAACGTAGAACAATCGTCACAGAACAAAAAGTAACAGACGTCAAACGAAACATAATTACTCATATATTACTTGGAGAACGATTATGTCCAACGCAAAACATCGATTAAAATTTCTGAAGAGCCCAAGTCGACCTCGTCAAAATGTTTGGGCCGTTGGGAGGAGCAGTAATTTGGTCCGGCGAACGTTGCTTCCAAAAAGGAAGTTTAATCGTCACACGTTATTAGGGAATTAACAAGCCAGAAAATAGCTTACGTGACTTTACAGGCGCATATGTATGCACGTGAACGTGTTACACGGTCGAAAGACGCGACAGCCGATTTTTTGGGGAGATTAACAAAATTTAAATTCGTGCAAAAAATCGATGAAAATACGTAACACAATTTTATCTAAAATTCCTTCTTACTTAATAAAGTAACAGGCACTTGAACTATGAAATAGTATGCTTTAAAATAGTGCGCTCCTTGAAACGTAGTTCATGGGTTCAGAGCACGCGATCGGGGAAAAGTGAAAGCAAAGCTGATTAAACCAGTCGCTTTTGCACGATACGCATTCTAGTTACACGGTTGTAGTTCACGAGTTAATCGCGCCGCGTTGCGATGAACAAAACGAGAAGATAAGGCCGCAATCCCCGGGGGTAGCCAAGCAACTACCGCCGTCCGCCCTTGGACATTCGGTCTCGTTCCATTTTATGTACACGTTTCCTGATATTCCTGGTATGCACGACTGAGACGTGTTTCTGTTCCAATGTTTAGAGAAAGGATGTGTGTAGTAATGTGTATCTAACAAGTTTTAAAGTTCAAATCTAAATACTTTACATATACTTCTACTTGTTGCTTCAATGCTTGGTTGTGACTCCTCAGGTTTTATGGCATTTTCGGATATGTCTTTAGCAAATCTGTTTTTATATATCAATTATTAATATCTTTCAGTATAATAAAGAAAAGTTTTTTAATTAAAAAAAAAATAGTGCCCCGGAAGCGGAAGTATAAGGAAGTAAAAATAAAGGAAATTAAGTTTTATGTCTGTCTCATATTCTTTGCTACAAAATGAACCGATGCCCGATACAATGGGCTGAATCAAACTATCTCGCAGTACTTTTTATCCTAACAAGGTGTACAAACAAACTGGCTAAGTGTAACATCGCCGTTATCGTTACGGTAAACGCATCTCGCTGTTATTCACTGGAACAGAAACAAATCGACGCGGGGAGCTGAGCAATTGTCAGTCGACTGAACAGCACTCGAATGATAATCCAGTGCAGGGTGTCATGCCGTAGATTCTCTGGCACTCTTTTTTCAATTGCCGATGTACCGCGCATCTCCCTTTATTTCCGTTACCATCGACAACATTTACGGGTTGCGTGCACATAGTGATTCGATTCAGAACGCCTTCAGAAACGTATAGCGACGCAAGTGATATACGCTACGTGAGTGACGAACAGAGGATGAAAGCGGATTGAAAAAGTGACGCGATAAACGAAGGGACACGTGAAGCTAAAGGGGACACACGAGAGATCGGGAAAGAGTGCATTAAACAGAAACTGGAATATTCGCGAGATAAAAAACATCGTCGGTTGAAGACGCTTTAACTAAAATGCCGTGCCTCACCGGCAATTGTTACGGAAAATTCGACGAAGAAACTATGCTCCTCGGTGTAGACGCAGCAAATAGAGTCGCTCGTTTCTCGCCTCTGGATAATGTCAGCCATCGCGAAACGGTGTACAGAGAGCGTTTACGTCTAAACGCTTCACAATAAACAGCTGCTCGAGGCGACCGCGAATCTTGTTGGCGGAGAGAGATAGAATTTTACTGATGAAACAGAGTGGCAATAGGGCACATGGTAATCAACGAACAAAAAGCATCTGGTGATACGAAGAGATTTTAATAAAAAAAATTTTCATGCATTCGGTAAACTCAATTTTTTCAAACGCGAACGTAGAACAATCGTCACAGAACAAAAAGTAACAGACGTCAAACGAAACATAATTACTCATATATTACTTGGAGAACGATTATGTCCAACGCAAAACATCGATTAAAATTTCTGAAGAGCCCAAGTCGACCTCGTCAAAATGTTTGGGCCGTTGGGAGGAGCAGTAATTTGGTCCGGCGAACGTTGCTTCCAAAAAGGAAGTTTAATCGTCACACGTTATTAGGGAATTAACAAGCCAGAAAATAGCTTACGTGACTTTACAGGCGCATATGTATGCACGTGAACGTGTTACACGGTCGAAAGACGCGACAGCCGATTTTTTGGGGAGATTAACAAAATTTAAATTCGTGCAAAAAATACAAGAACACTTCTATTAGTTTCATTCGCACGGCTTTGAAACTGTACTATGAACCTCCGATTATCCGAATTATTCATATGCACGATACTTTAATATTCTTATCTTTTCATGTTTATGCAAGATAATTATACGCATAAGTTAACGAACGTTTCTTAGAAATTATTGTCAACCATTTACATTTCTCCAAGAATGGTAAGAATTGTACCTACATTAAAATTCTGACATAATCTCCTGTAATCTGGAAGCTATTGCATTGTACCACTCACGTTGCTACATTTTTTGCCACTTTTATCGCGGAGAGACTCCATCCCGATGCATTGTTGCGCAAATTTTGTTCTGCTTTATTTTGCACCCGGCATTCAGCGTCAACCGATTTTTTTTTATTCGCTTCTCGTTAAGGTACAAATCGTTACTCGTGAAAATAAGCACAATGCGAGCGTAATCACCGACTACTGAATGGGTTGTGAAACGTGGAATAAATTTTTCTATGGCAGTTAGGAACACTAGCTGATTAAGAATTAACCACAGGCTATATTAATCGGAGCACAATAATGAATGAATTCAGCACGTGTTCAGTGCGAGACATTGCTGTTTTATTTTACAGAAAAGAACAGTACGTGCCGAATAGTAGAAATTCTCTTCAAAATTCTTCTGTACAATGGAGTACTGATAAATAATTTAAGCCACGAAAAAAACTTTCTCTTTTCATCAACTTCAGGAAGCAGGAGGTTCTTTATTAGGTACATATTTTTTGTTATATACGTATATAATAATACTATTATTATAATAGTATGTATGTTCAGTCATTAGAGATTAATCTGTAATGAATGGAATGATAGAGATAATATTAATAAGATTATTTAATTTCGTTCCTATTTTGGCATCGACTTAAACAAAAAAAATTTCCATTTTTAGCTCTCCTTTGAAGACCATTTTTCCTTTAAAGTATATTATTCCTAAACAACTCATGTCTGATAAAAGTCGTTTACAGATCAGACAGCAGCCATTAATTACAATATGGTATATTTAAATGTACAAATGATATATGTATACTTAAATGTACAAATGATATATGTATACTTAAATGTACAAATGATATATGTATATTTAAATATAGTAGAGAATTTTAAAAGATACAAGGAAATACTTCACACTGTTGTATAATTTATCAAGTTATCAAGGAATCGCTAAGCGCAGAGCGACTCTTTAACTCCGCGGATTCTCGAATATCAACCAAAAATGGATATCCTAACGAGAAACAAGGAACGTCTATCTCTTTCCCTGTATACATTCTATAATGGAAATGTCACGTTCTATTCGTGGCACCACGTGCAGCGCGATATAGAGCAACGCGTCGTCGTCGTCTCTCTTCTCCGGCGAACGAGCAAGCCGAAACGTGGCATTAACTTTTCCCGGGTCGATGTGACGGCTCCACGATTAACGGTACCAGTAACGGGTAACGGATCCGCGAAACAATTTAGACGCTGTAGCACGGTCATCTCGTTCGAATTTCATTATCGTTGACCGATTTATCGCGATTGTCGTCAGGGATTCGATTAAAATTAGCAACGTTTAAACAATTTCCAACGTAATAATGAATAATTACCATTTCTCGCGGAGAACGGCAAACGAAGCGTGTTGTTGTTCCAAAATTTATTGTACATAATTAAGCATAGTTCATACCGTAATTAATTCTTTCATTGCAATGAGTTCAGCGATGGGCTTCAGTTAACGTGAATCATAAATTCCTTCGTTTTCCAAAGGTTAACATTATTTTAAAAACCATTGTTCATTGCAATCCGAAATTATAATACAGAGGGAATGTAGAAAGCCGAGCGCGAAAAATGTTTCAAACAGGATGGCCTTGTAACTAGAGAGAGAATTCAACCGCGTGCGTACGTTATATCCTATACTGTATACAAAGAGAGAAAAGTCCTGCTTGTCGCATACAATTTGTTACGTTTTAATTAACGGGAACATCAAAGCGTCGTGCAGAAAAATGTTCGAAGTAGCTCTACCGGGAAAGAAAGAAATAGGAGCGTTCAAATAGAATGGTTATTCTGCGGGAAACCCGGCAACCACAGAAGTGTTAACAAGCGGCGGTTCTGAACGGAGAATCATTATGAAAATTCGACTATATCTTTGGCAATGCACACAGTGGACCAGTGACTTTTAGCACTTGAATATTTCCCATATATTGGAACGTATGAAAAAACTTTATTAACCAAAGTTGCTCGGGTTAAAAAAGGCTATATCGTCTCGGTAAAAGTATTTTTGTAGATGGAAGAGTTACGAAGATTTTATAGTAACCTCCACTTTTTTTTTAATGCAGTCATATATTTTTTGTATGGACCAGTTGATCCTGCTTGATATTTTCTATAAAGAAGTATTAACCCATGTAAAATTATTAATTTAGGAGATATTTTTAATTTAACTTTATTTAATTCATCACTTTCTCAACATTAATACAGATATCGTAAATTCCGTCAGCCATGGGAAAACGATTGAATTATACTTTCGCGAAATAAGAATGTAAATATGCTAACGTGTGCTACGATTTCGATCATAAATTTCCCATGTATAAGAACGCGAGAAGATTATCAACCAATTAACCAAACTAATGTGATTAGTATACAATAATTACTCTCTCTATAATGCAATAGCAATGCAGTGAAAGTGATCGCCATCGCTGAACTGAGAACTAATTTATTATGAATAAGACTTTGGAAGAGGAAATACTGACGAATCCAATTTCTGACGTGAGTCGAGGATCTGAGTTCTTGCCTGATTTGAGATTCCTGTGACTGATAATAGGTCAAGTATTCCGTCTAGAAGGAATTCGTTTATGTCACGTTATTATAACGGAATTTTTTAAAGTCTTTCGTAGGCTAATTATCGTAGGCAATTATTTCAAATTATATAAAAATTAGAGAAGTCGCTTATTACAATTTTCTTATTTAAACCCTCATGAAAATTTAAAATATACGTTTTATAGACCTATCTTGAATTACATCCGTGCTGAAAATTTAATTGGAATTAATTATCTCAATGTTTCCGAGTCACATTTCGTTATTTCGTAATATTTATCTACAGTTTTTCGAAATAAAATGATGTAGTAAGAAACATTATCAACGAGAATTGATAATACCACGAATGGACAAAATATCTGTTCCTAAGTGGCTGGTACAGAGTGGTCGCGTTGGCAGTTCGCTTACTCCAATCGTATGAGACCACGTTTCACGTTCAGATGAATCATCACCGGCGTGAAAGCATCCCATTTCTTTCAACGATTATAAGACACGTTTACAACCGTTGCCAACTGCACATACGGATACACTTTGAGCAGCGAACTCCGCTAATCAATCATTTAAAAGTCACGACTACTAATACAATTACTTACTATTAATTGTTTTATCTTCAAATGTACCTTTAAATTTTCTTAATCTACAATACACATAAAGTACACTTATCAGAAAACGCACGTGGGACAGGTTATTTACTTATTGAACTTTTTTCGTAGAAAAATTTTGGAACCTAATCTAATCAATACAGCTGAGACTTTAGTACATATGTTCTAACTTTAAGAAGTTCGTTACTCAAAACAGAATGTTAAGTTAGGTTATACGGATCGTGTTAATTATTTTTACACACAGTTGATGAGATATTCGTGTTAATGTAGGGAAATTTAAGAAGATTACCGTTGGATTAAGCTGGCTTGGGATTATACATATGTATACATACAACCAAGTATGGACTGCTTGTTAAATAACTAGTTTCGGAGGAACCATTCACTGTAGTCAAACTCTATTATACGAAACTGTGATGCAATATATAAAAATGATTATGACGCACACGACCTGTCATCATTAACATAAACGCAACCTACGCGCGGCAGCTAACATTTTACTTTGGAACAATAGTTCTTTCGTTCGACTGTAATGAAAAGAAATAAATTTTATGATCGAAACATATGTTCGTTTATCGATTGTGAAGTTTTCCTTGCTCGCCCCATAACAACACATTCAAAAAATAAATGAAGCTTTTCCATTCCATGTCACGTACACTCTCGAAACAACTTCTTATAAATCTGAGATTAGCAAAATGCAATACTTTCAATTTTCGTTAAAGGCGATATTTTATAAAGTTTCAAAGTTGTCCATATGGTACTTCCAGACCATAATAAATAGAAATAAAACGAGATTTTTAAAATACACAGTCGACATTCGTCTAAATTACTCTAAACGAACTTTGCAGAGCAAACATCGTCCCATTAAAATTGAAAGTGAAAAGTCACACTTTGCTGTCTAGTCACGGGAATAAATTGAAATAAAAAAGAGGAGAGATCGCACGTAGCTCGAGGAGAACCAACTCTCCCGATCGCGAACGTTTAAACCCTTGCGTTGATTCAAATGTCACTGACCTTGAATCGAACTTCGTACCATCTTGTAGCGTGCCGATATAGTGCATCGTCAGCTGGTCACCGATCTTCGACTTGTTGTCGCATACTTCCGGCACGTAGAGCTTCTCGACCTTCAAACCCGATTGGTTCTGATCCGCCCTGGCGAGAACAAGAACGGTGGCGACGAACACGAGAACCACCGTACGGCACGTCGCGAGCACGACACCCGCGTTGTTGTTTACTAAACGGACAGTCATGATTCAGATTGATTCCCTACCGAATGCTCGTGAGCAACTGACTCGGCGTAGCGCTCTACTCCGCCGAACTACCTTCGCTTCCCTCTCCCTGAGAGCGTTAGCTGCGCTGCGCTCCGTGCTCCGTTTCGAGATCACGCGAACGTGTTGGAGAAAGACGGGAGAAGGCACCGTGCCGCCACATTGCGCCGTCTCATTGGCCCCGCAGAATATGTAGGTCTCTGCCTCGGCCTCTTTTCCACCTGCCTCCCGTCTCTCTCCGTCTCGTACAGTATTATTCTCTGTGTCTCCTTTCCGCTTCGACTCCCGCGTTCCAGTCCTCGTTCTCTTCTTTTTTCCCTTCCGTTTTCTCTCGTCTTCCAGCTACGTACAACTCTCTCTTCTTTCTTCACCGTGCCCACGCCTCGCCGCATCGTCACCTCTTCTCTCTCCCTTATCTCTCGTCCTCGTCTTAACGTTGTTCGCCATTCGTTCCACGCTTCGGTTCTCCAAGCGTCGATCTTGCTTCCTGTGGAACGCGTGTACCGGCCGGTTGCTACGTCACCAGCGAACGAAACCTTCCAGCTCTCTCTTTCTTCGAAGCTCTTACCATAAACCACGCGAGAAGCCTTCCGTTAAATAGTCGCGATCAACTTCGAAACGCGTCTCTCTATCCAGGCTAATTTGTAACGGATGGAAGATACGTGGTTTCAAGCGAGAATTAACACGTTGATTATAATTATTATTGACACATCCGATTCAGAATTTCTTAAAAGATTCAGAAAATCATAGTAATTGATCATGGCAGTAGTTATACTTAAAAAAGATAGTAATTTCAAAGTGCAGCACGATAATATGTGAACACGAATTGCATTATAACGTTCGATAATGAAATCAATCACGTACATTCCCTGTAATAAGATAAATTGAAAAAAGTTTTAGAATCAAGAATTATATTCAGTGGGAGGAACAAAAATTCAGAGCGGAGAATTATCCAACGGTAAAAAGGATTCGCGAGAGAACGCAGGCATCAAAAACAAGATGGAAATACGGTTAGAGTACCAGCGGAATAAGAACCTGCGAGCGGAGTTTCTCAAACGTAGAAACCTCCCTAAAAACGTTAACAAAGGGATAAACTAACTACAGAAGTCGGCTGGATCGTGTCAAAAAAATAACCAACCACGTTTCGCTCCATTCCACGAATTACACACCGTGGAATATCTTCGCCCACGGTTTCATCCACTTCCGCTAACAAAAAATTTCAACCTCCATCGTGCAACTTCCCCGGCTAAAGACTTCAGACTTTCGAGAAAAACAAACTTCGTTGACGTTTACTTCCGTCGACGATTCCCGCCGACGCGACTTCGTAATTAATTTCCCTTTACTCATCTACTCGTTTCTCAACCTTCTCCTCGTCTTCTCGCTCCTCGTCCTACTTACCCATTTACCACATTGCCTCGCGAGACGTCTTTCCAGTTACGTTCATCCCCCTAGCATTCCTTAATCTTCATTTCTTTTTTTTTTTCTTTAAATTTCAGTCGCTTTGTCGGCTTGCTATATCTTCGCTCCCTCGCCCATTACTCCGTCCCCTTATCCATCGTGCGCTCGTTTGCCATCCTCCGCTCGTTTTTCTCTATGCAACAGATATCGTTCTAATGCATCTGGCCCTTTCGCGCGTTTTTCTTCTTGCTCCTCCAACCCTTTCTCTTTCACGCCGCGCTCATCGTCCTACTTTCTTCGGCCACGACACACCGTTGGCTCTTGTCGCATGCACCACCGTTCTCTAAAGTTACACGCGTATATCTACATACATACATATGTACATATACATATTTCCGCATTTTTGCTCTGTGCCGTCCGTGATTCGTGACTACAACAGCAATTCCTGACGATTAATGAGTGTCGCGAATTTTTACACGAAAATTAAATAATCGTCACTCTGGATTTTAATGAATCCTTTAAGAATTGCATCAAAATTGTAATAGAAACGCGAGGTTCAAGCAGATTATAATATCTTATTTTAAGCATGATTGATTTCATTATTCATTTTATAATTATCAGCGAACAAACATACGTTCGATGTTAATAAAAAAGTATTGTGCAAACCGGTGATGCACATATACTAGCCACTAATCCGTATGTTTTATACATACTACGAATAAATAAAGAGGCCGACAAGAAAATATTGAACCGACAGCCATGAATGCAATCGCAGAGTCCAGAGATGTTCAGAGGGGGTGAGACAGAACTCCCGTCGCCGGATATGCTATTTTTTTATTCATTGCGTGGCGTGTAACAATCCTTTCTAATTACACATCGAATCCTGCACGAATTTCGCTGGATTCCCCGTTAAATTAAAACGTTCGTCAGCAGCGCGATCAATCCTTGTCGGCCATTCTATCGTTCGCGTATTCGCACCAATATCGCGACAGCTTATAAAGTTTTCGAGCAATGCCGCGAACGAACTCGTTCCAATTACAAACACTGGCAACTTTATTCGCGCTTCTTTCTGCTCTACTAGTTTATTCACTTAGTGTTTTGCCTGTCTACGTCTGCACGTGTGTATACCGTATCGTACGTTGGAAAATCGGAAATTCTCATTCAATCGCTGCTCTTTAGTAGAATATAACCGCGTTTGAAATAAACTGCTTTGAACATATACGAAGCAGTAAGCGGATTACGATTGAAGGGATATTGAAAGGAACGTTAGTTCGAGGAAGAGTGATTGCTCAAACACAATTTAATTGCTGAAATCGAGATAAGTGAAAACCTTTTAGTTTAAACCAGACAATTTAAACGCAAATTGCGGGAGTGTTAAAAAAATTCGAGGTGAAAATTCTTATCTTTCTCACAACTAGCGAGATGATTGAAGCAGTTGTTGTTTCAAGAGTTTTTGCTTCTAGATAACGTTTTATATCATTTCCGGAGATATATGGTACGCGGTTGTACATATAAAATAGGTGTGTTTTCCTAGAAGGATGTGCAGATACCGCAACTTTATTGTGCACAACATGAAAATCCTGAGGGCGAAAGAATTTTTTTTTATCAAATGATAAAAGATTATTAAATATGTTTAAACAATTTTGATTTTATTTCGTTGTTACTATATTCGTATTCATTCATATTGTATTTTACTTTATTAGTTTCGTTATATTATGTTATGCTGTTGAAAAAGTTTCTTTCGATATCAGAACGCAAATTTGCTTCATTTATTACAAATTGGGAACAGGTATTTCCTTACTGGTTTTAATCATCCTGAAATCTTAATTGTCAGTCCCATTTACAAAAATCATTATTATCGCCAACAGGTAAGTGATTAAATTTATAATTCAATTAAAAACCAAATAAAGTTTGGTTTAATTGAGATTTGACTTATTAGGAATTAAAATGATTTAATTGGATTAATTGGAAGAAATTCGGATCAATAATTAAATTTTAAGTAAAGAGCTCTAATTCTCGATTTAGATTGAGTGACATTTAATCGTTAATTATTAATGCGGCAATTAATATCTGCAACTCTGTCGTCGTCGTTACAAGTATATCAATAAAACAGCACATAAGTATAGCGCAGCAGGCATACCGGCATGTACAAGATGGCAATGATACAAGNTTTCCTAGAAGGATGTGCAGATACCGCAACTTTATTGTGCACAACATGAAAATCCTGAGGGCGAAAGAATCTTTTTTTATCAAATGGTAAAAGATTATTAAATATGTTTAAACAATTTTGATTTTATTTCGTTGTTACTATATTCGTATTCATTCATATTGTATTTTACTTTATTAGTTTCGTTATATTATGTTATGCTGTTGAAAAAGTTTCTTTCGATATCAGAACGCAAATTTGCTTCATTTATTACAAATTGGGAACAGGTATTTCCTTACTGGTTTTAATCATCCTGAAATCTTAATTGTCAGTCCCATTTACAAAAATCATTATTATCGCCAACAGGTAAGTGATTAAATTTATAATTCAATTAAAAACCAAATAAAGTTTGGTTTAATTGAGATTTGACTTATTAGGAATTAAAATGATTTAATTGGATTAATTGGAAGAAATTCGGATCAATAATTAAATTTTAAGTAAAGAGCTCTAATTCTCGATTTAGATTGAGTGACATTTAATCGTTAATTATTAATGCGGCAATTAATATCTGCAACTCTGTCGTCGTCGTTACAAGTATATCAATAAAACAGCACATAAGTATAGCGCAGCAGGCATACCGGCATGTACAAGATGGCAATGATACAAGATCGTATCGTGAATTTAGAGTGAGTTAAAGTAAGCATATTCGCGTATTTCAACCGACGGAACGTGCCACGTGGTGGGCGGTTGCGTTAGATATGAAGTTTAATTAGTAATGTTAAAGATGCATTATAGTATTTCAAAGTCAGACTAATCAGGATTAAGTCCTAGGCAATATTTTTACCAATGTTTTTTACAAATATCTCGCAAACTAAAACCGTATAGGAAAAAATTGTTGAGAATGACGAACTTGACAATATGTTCAAATCGGCGGGGTACGATGGGAAATAGCGATCTATCGTTATGTAATCGAATCGGTATGACCGGCTCGAACTGCGTCGGTGTCGCAGACATCTCGGCCGAGAGTCGTGATCTCGGTTGGTTCACGCTATCGCACCGCGACGCGTCTACATTCTGACTTCATGCATACAAATTATGTGATTTGTGGGGGATTCGGCCTTTTGAAAGTTTCCAAGTCCGCGGAACAAGGGGATTTTCCATCGCGCGCCATCGTCGATCCTCAGGGAAAGAGCATCGGATTCGATCGCGTTAAATCAAACGCCGCGACCGGGTAACAAACGAGGAAGTTTTTCGATCTTGCCTGGGTGCGTGCCGAGCTAATTTCATTGAAAACAAAAATAATCTCTTGACAATTATTCATTATGTTTTTTTATTAAATTTAACTAAACAAATACGAGATATATGTACTTCGAATCATATTTGGTATGAAAATTATTCATAATGCGAATAATGAAAATTATCTTATAATGAGAATAATAAAAATTATTTTATAATGGATGTTGTTCATCTATTCAAAATGATACATAGTATATAAGTCCACACTATTTTTCCTCAATCTTGACGAGTTTATCTATGACCATTCGGAAATCGTCGTAACAGACGGTTTCGCTGTCTAATAAATCGCCTGTTGTTAACGAAGTTAGGGAGGGAAGCGACGAGGTAACTGGTGTCCGCGGAGTTCGACGAGGAACTTTTATTTCTACGAGATACCTACACCATTTCCCGGTAATAAGGTTGCGGACCGAAGTTACGGTCTTCCGCAAAAATATTCCCTGGTCTCGGGCACGGAGAAGAAATAGGACGTAATATGTACTTCGACCGGGACAGCTGTTTGGAAGAAATAGTAACACGAGAGTTTATCAATGTGCTTTTTCCCCCTTGTTGTATTTTCCTTCTTTTTTTATTTTTGGAAGCGCATATGTACGCCCGGAAGATAAATACGGAGCAAAACTACGGACAAGAGTGGAGCAGAGGTGCACGACTTTCTTTGCGATGCGGTTAAATGTGGAAGCGTGCCCCAGGTGAAATGTCGTTATTTCGATGTCGTGATTATTTATTATTCATGCTGGACAGAATCGTTGAATAAAAATTAGAGTGAAACTTTATTTTCGTGTTTTTCTTCATCGAGTTTATATCTATATTCGTCTTCAATTTTATATGATCATAATGTATATAGACTGACGAGAGAATTTAGCTTTTAAAAATTAAAAAATACATAACAAATGTTTTAACGGAGTACAAATTTTGTCTTGACTCTCTAAGAAATGAAAATGTATATAAAATCGAACGACGTAAATCCATACTTTGCACTATTTTTGTTTGATTATCAATAAAACAGTACAAAACGTCAATAATTTACCGACGAATATTAAAAGAATTACGTGACTACCCTAGCCTATGTTGCCTATTTATTTCGTGATAGAATGAAGTCTTCATAAAACAATGTAATCGGAGGAAGCATTAAAATGAAATATTCAAGAAGGCAGAGGGATTATTAGTGAAATATTCAGAACGTCAAATATCGGTAAAAAGTTGACGCAAAGCTGACGTCTCTCGAATTGACATTATTCCGAAGAATACGTGCATCATAGAATCAATGAAGCTGGTTTTACTGTTTGGAAGTTACTGGAAAATGCGGTAGTTTCGTCGGCTCGGAACATAACGATGCAACCCAACTAATCCCGACCACAGTTGCTTAACGCATGGAAATTAATAATGAGACAGAATGGAAATCCTGGAGCGATAAGCTCGGAATCTGTACAACTCGACTAGGTGGATTATATACATAATGTCTGTACGTACGTACGCATATACATATGTAGTTGTACGCATCTGTAATTGTACGAGTATCACATCGGCACCGGCGCGAATTGAACGAACGATCGAGAAGCAAACATGGAACCGGTTCATTTAATCCGACGCGGCGCGGCACCCGTTTCCCTAACTTGAAAATTTCTGTGCTCGCTTCTGACGCGGAAGCGCATTCAAATTAATTAGTTGCTCTCGAGATACAACCATGCGAGCATGTTGTATTCAAAGTAGGTAACGATTCCGTGCTAATTATAAGCGTATGCTCATTATTTATTCAAATCGAATTCTAAATTTCTCAGATTCCGTGAAAAATAGATAATATAAGATCATCGAACATTCGGTTAAACTTAATTCTGGGAGACATTCTTTTTCACATAATCTGAATGCAAAACAAAAATATAAGAAGCTATTCCCTAAAACGAAATTTAGTCAAATAAGCTAATAAACATACAAAATATAAAAAAGTAATTGCAAAACAATAAAATAAAATATCTCGATAGAAATTATCAAAAAGTTCCTATATACATATGCGAAAGAGCGTGCGCCGTATAGCACATCGTAGTGGTTTTATTCCACAATATTATATGGAGTGAACATGTATGTGTGGGCATGCTATCGGATGAGCGGATTCCGTTTCCGAGCGCTTAATGACCGCGTTATAAAATGCATAATCATTGCATGTCTATAGTAAACGGATTCAAAACAAGCCGCATTATCATTCATTATTTACCGTTAGAATAGTACGAAGGAACGGTGTTAGGCAAATAATAACGCTTCGCAGACCATTTCTCGACTCTCCTCGAGATCCCCGCAGCCAGTTAAAGCGGTATCGTTCGCAGTACAGGGCGACTAAGAATTTTCGTATTCCCGTCACGTCACCGTTTGATATACACACTGTACCCTATGTATGTATATACCGAGCGCATATCGTTGGTAGGATTTAACGGCTGTGCTGTCTCGCCTCTATCGACGGCAACGGAAACACAAACAACCCTATTTGTTCTGTTTATACCGAACGTTCGAATATTACTTCGTAAAATTTGAAAAATCTATCAAAACTGCATCGCGCAAGAGCGCACGAACAGAATAATTGAAATTGATTGGAATTTTTGGCAGACAAGTATTCTCTATGTAAAATAATACTGTTTAGTTGGTGGACAATTTTTTTTACTGGTTTTATGTACATTTCTATACAACGTTTGTGCACAACAAGTCTGTACATCTGGAATTGAAAATAATACAATTTAACGACATAAAGCGATATGGTTCTAGTATTATGAAAAATGTTTATAGCATCCTAAATGTATGACGTTGATGTAAAATATTGATATAAAAATAATTTTTTGTGAATAACTGACGCCAGTGAATGGCCAACGATTTTTGTAAAGGAACTAGTTACTCATTATTGTGAACTAAACGACGTATTCAAAAATCATTGAAATCATAGAAGTCCTTCGCCTGTGCTTTTAACAAAATGTTTGTGTGAGAATTCCGCAGTAGTCACTGGCTACCACTTTCTAACATCGATATTACTTGTATTTGAAAGTGAACCGGGAAGAGGAGAACGCAAGTCCCGCGGAACCCTGATCTCACGAACATTTAAGCGGCAAATGGTCCGAGCTTAATAGTGGCTCGTTCTCATCGAGCGCTGGTAGTCGGTTAAACGCGCGTAGTTTCGACAGGAAAGCCCGAAAGCACGAGCGCGCGTAACGCGAGCTACAGCCAGTTTGAATACCGGAGATAACTAAACCGGAGGTAGCCCCCGTCCGCGGACGAGTTCTGGGTTAAGGGAAACATCAACGGCTGCGGTATTCCCGTGGGATTGTTCATCCAAAGGCTCTATCCCGTTACGTATTAGTAACTGTAGAGCAGAGAACACATGTGTGAGGATATAAACGCATCTTTCACAATTAATTACGAGTTTATGTATTTTCTTTCATGTGGCTTTATACTCTCTACAGCTTATTAAATACAAGTATTTCGCTTTCTTGTATTAGTGTCCTAAAAACAAAAATGCTGTTTACTCAATCCTTTGAGCCGTAGCGGAACTCTGGAGTATCAACTTTTTTAAATTACTTATTTAATCATTATATTCCAAATTTAATGTCATATAATATAATGTATAATGTAATATAAAATAATTGCATTATTATAAACGCAGGTACAATAATAATCTGATCTCAAGACTATAAAACGCGTTGATATTCCGTGTGTGTTTAACATGGAACCTTACATTCGTTCTGGAAACTGTGATAAAACCACAAGGAATTACTACAATAAAGCTGCTGTAAGGTCTAAAATACAACAAAGAATTCCCAATGTATTCGATCGAAATTACGAGATCTAAATCTTGTTAGAATATTTCTCCTTACGGATCTCCGCTATACGAGATCGGATTCTAGTTACGAGAATTGCGCGTTGCTGTTAACAACCAACTTATTGACACTCGTTACGGGAGTAAAGCCGGAGTATGTTTGCTGAGACGTTGTCAACGTGTTGACAACTGTTAAGCGTCTGCGGTAGGCAGTACCTGGTTTGATCGCGACCAGCGAGCATTCGCGACAGTGATATCGTGTGCCGTTGACATACTTTTCGTGCGCAAATGGTATACACCAACGGGAGGCGTAAACATTATCAAGAACCGAACGGTTTCTCTTGTCAGCGACGAGTTTCGTGAGTTTTTGACGACGATTTCCTCTTAATAAACGTTCGGTGAACGGGATTTCAGCACGAGGTACGTTATCAAGAGAGACTCTCGAGAACTGATCACCACGATAGCGAAACGCTTGTTTGAGTTTGACTCACAATCAGTACAACGACGATCTGCCCCGCGGGTAAGACGTTTCTTCGGGACTGAGACTGAATTCGCAAAGGATCATTCCGTAGGAAGTTTTGGAGAATGACACTCCACAGAATGAAGGATTCTTCATGTAACGATTTCTGGGAAAGTTTCGAGGCTGATTTGACGTTGATAACTGGAAATTGTTATAGACAGTTTCAAAATGTTTGAAAACATCTAACTTTGACAAAGCTTTGAAACTTTCAAACGTATTTGAATTAAACCGTATCAATCTCTAGAGACCTAAAGAACCTCTCTTCGATTTGCTTCTCACTTTGATTCAGACAAGACAATTAATTATTGGCAGGAATCGATTTTACTTTTCACGTGTTGTATCTGATCAAAGTGCTTGATACTATTTAGGGAGTACATGAAATATTAATCGCCAAACGCGATATCTGAAAATAATGTTCATTAAACTTAAAAATCTGAAATGGAATCTGTATATTAACATAATGCTAAAAGTTTTGCATTTTTAGAAGTCATAATAACACAAATCGATCGACACAAGTTAAAATAAATCCTTTCCTTGAATAAATTATTTTTAATTGGGTGTTAATTGTGAGCCCATTTCGTTGAGAAATTAAAACAGAGCCGGAAATAACTTTCCCGATAAAATTTATTGCATTCAACAATTTGCACATTTGCATAATTCGTTGATCTGATGAAATTCACTTATCCGCCAAACATAGCCGTTATACCTTTAGGACGGAGGATCGACGCGATGGGGAACGGAACGCAATTACGAACAATCGCGTTAATGAACAGGCGAAAATTAGAATGGCGTCGAGTCCGGCGATCGGAGACTGGGACTTGACGGGAATGACCAAAGGATCGCATCGATCGGTTACGATTCTTGAGAGATCGCACGAGCTTTGAAATTCGTGCGGTGCCCCGCGGGAATGCGGATCTATTTGGATCGCTAATTTCGGCAGTTAATTTTAGGGAGACTAACCATAGTAATGGAGTTTGCGGTGCGGGTCGAGCTTCTCATCCGTTATCGATAACGTCGATGGCTCTGCCGAACTCCTCGTGTACCGGACCTCGTGTACTGAGCACATTTCAAATTCCTACCGAAAGTTCAGGGCACTGTCCGAATTCCTATACTCCTCTTCCGAACAATTGTCTACTTGCGACTCGGTAAAGAGCACCGAAATGCTTCCTATCTTACGACAATGGTCTTCATTTATGGACTAGAAACATTAATTCTTAATGTGAACCATTCGATGCTCGATTCAGTTCAACTAAAAGCATTGGAGATGTAATATGTACCCATTGATTATGACGTGCAATATTAGTTGGCATCGGTTACATGAAATCAAGATATCACTTATTAATTCGCAATCCATTAGATAATAGGAATATCGCCTGCAATAATTAACACATGAATTATCCATATTTCAAATTGGCAACTCAAAATACGATATAATCGTTTTTGATATTACATATTTTTCATATTCCTACAAACGAACTAATCAGAACAGTAGAGCACTGTTTGAAAACCGGGCTCGCATATTGCTCCGGCGAAATAAACGATTCCAGCGTCGAAATTAAAATTTTTTCTCGAATTCTTTCCCCTCACGGATATGCGGACTCGCGTAATGAGTTTCTTCTTTTGGGCAGCAGCATTTCATAGCTACAATATCAAAGATAGTGGCAACTAAACTATGCAATAGTAATTTGGATGAATGTCAATCGCAATGGATTCGCATATATTAATATAGGAATTATAATCCCTCCAAAACCGTGTACACAAGTCTAACATAAAAGATGTGTAAAATTGTTTTAATATGTAGAATTAATTGGATCAGGTAGGGATGACCAATAAACGAATTCAATTAATAAATTATTCATCAATGATAAATTTAATGTGAGTTTGCAAAACTACTACCTGCGTATTTTAGAAATTTTCATACAGTTCTTAAAAATTAGTTTCTGACTAAACGAATAAAAAATTGGGAGAAGAATTGGTAAGAAGTATGAGAAGTACTGTACTGATCGTTGGAAGATTCGTAGAAACCTGTGTGAATGTTCCGGGAATATACGCTTGCAAATATGGTCACGTCTTGGCAGACAACAGGGTGGCTTCCCGGATAGATCCTTCCGATGTCAACAATTCTTCTCGCTATATTTCCCGTGGAAAATCCACGAGAAAATAAGTCACGTTCGCCGAACCTTATAATTCGACTCCGTAGTAAAGAAACCCATACATTGCATATACATATGTACATATTCTACTACATATGTGTATGAGTACACGGTTTTTTATCTGACCGCAGGGTTGATTAATGAATATTTAAACGAGGTCGTATCTATTTAATTCATACAATGAAAATGAAAGAATTGTATTTATTATTTCCCAATTGAATATATAGTCAAATAGAATTATAGTAAAACACCGATCATCCAAACTAATTCTGAGTTATGTTTTGTTAAAACTGAAGAATAAAATTGCTTAACTTAAAAATGTAAATAATAGAATAAGTAAACGTAACGTCAAATCGTATATTCCAATACTGATAAATTGATTCCTCAATATCAGTAAGCCAATAAAATTTAAACATTCGTACATCAAGATGGAATGCAAAATTTCAATCGGCTTTGCTGATAGAGAGTATTAGCTCCCAATTACCGATTCCCTATGAAGTCTTCCGATAATTTCACAGTAACGCATTTCTGGGTTGTAACATTCCTTTGTAATCCGCTATTTATATCACCAATCTAGAGCTCTTTGTACTTTGTACTGCCGAACATTGTAAAATAATTTTCTGCGTGATTGCACTCTTTGAGAGTTTCCGTTGTGTTATCTTCACCACGTAAACCTTTACATGAAGAATGCTTTGGACGATTTAGGAACGAGTAAAATGCAGCAAGCGGTTTTATAATATGAATTCTAAATAAACTAAAATATCAAATGACTGCGTATTTTGTGTCAACTGGAAATTAATGATTGTAAAGGTAGATTTTGCAATCACGAATAATCTCACGAATGCTATTTCTTAGTTTTTCATAAGCTACAAGCTAATCCCAGAAATAACAATATTAATTAATCTTATGACGAAGCAAAATTTCGTTTCAACCTTACCGAAAGTAGCACTTTTATACACGTCTCGGAATTAGAAAGTTTCGAATACCGGGTATGTGGCTAGGATGAGATGAAAATATTTAGAACGTATTTCGAAGCTGGAAGGCAAACACGAATAACGGTTCACCGAGGCCGAAATAGAGAATGTCTTGAAAGGTCGAATACTCACACGATCATTATACTTTATTCTGGACGTTGCGATGCATCAAAATTTTGCATCACTTTATCAGGACGTACAAAGAGTTTAATAAAACTCCTACCTTTTATATGACCAGTGAAATGTAAATTCTTTGCATGACATATGTATATAATACGACGTTTCATTTACAAGTTTCTATCGACGGAAATCGTGGAATTGCGGATGGAAATCAGGACGATTGTTCGATTTTAAAGAAAAATGATGAAGTTCTCTTCACTATCCGAGCGTGATACGATCTCTCGAAACTGCATCCGCGGCGTGCGTAGAAAGTTACTCGGAGGTCAACTTTCACCTCTTCGAAACCTGTTTCGCGTTGGAAGATGCGACGCGATGTGAAAAAAATTTCTGTGCCACGTTCATGGATAGCACTTTCAATATTGAATTTACCTACGCTAGTCAAATGAGTCGATCGTCAAAGTTCGAAGATCGTACAAAAAATTCATCAATAAGATCGTTCGGATTGGTTAAGACATAAATTATTCATGATCATAGAATTATTATTCAAACAAGTTAACGGCAGGTGTTCCCATATATTTGGCTGATTTTGTTTTTTTAATATTTGTGAGACTACAAAACTTAAACGGTATGGTATCTGACAATATGACCCCTGATATGCCTGCGAGCTTTAAAGTTTCGAAGAAATTGTACCCAAAGCGCGAAACTTTTACGGACGATGATTCGACAGTTAAAGTTTGCGACATCATAAAACAAATATATCGTCGTACTTGTCCTGCTTCACTATAAGGTTCTTTCAAACTACCAATTTCACACGTGAGACACATTTATTTCATCTAAAATCAAGTACTGATATTTCCAAATATATCATTCTGAAAAGTCGACACTCCTCGCGTCGCTTCAGGAAATTACGACCGCGTAAAATGAGAAGATTGGAGGTTTCTATAAATTATGGAGAATTAATTAACGTAATTAGGAATATGAAAAGGACGGTCATAGAGGATCTGCATAATTATGTGATGCGTATAGATACTCGATCACATTTCCATTACGTGCCCGTTTTTTCTTCTTTTCCATTGGGTTTTATGTGCCAGATAGGACGGGTGTCCCTTTCGTCGATAAGCAATATTCTATAGGGAATACCAGTCAAAGGAGTCAAAGAAAAACTCGCGCGCTTCTGCCTGGAACATCAAGTGGTTGCCGCATCGCCGCGGCCTTTTCAGCGACGAAAATCCTCACCACCCTTTCGTTTCAGCGAAACTCTTCTTTTTTTCATTTCCTGCGTTGGCTGTCGCGCTTCCGTTTTCATCGACGTCAATCCTAGCCGTAAAGAGACAGACAGTTCATAATTATGAAATCGGTCCCATAAATCAAGCGCTGGGACGCTTTCAACGAGGGAGTACTATTTTGCTTTAACGTTCACTTTTAAAGGTTCACTTTTTTGTGGTTTATAATAATTCTTGGATCAAATTCTCAATTGGACTGTCAACTTAATAGAAATGCAGCAAATATTCATAAAATAAAAAATCTACCCTAACGACACTAATAGGTAGAAACAAATGATTGAATGCAAATGATTTAACTCACATTTAAGAAAAATTGAAATAATGATATTCTTGTACTTGTCACAAGGAAGACTTTTAACTATGACATAGACTTGAGTTAATATTTTTGATTACATCTCCAATAAAGGACAGTTAAATATTTCGTGTTGAACAGAAATATCAAAAGACGACACAACTTTAATCCTAAACTTCTCGAAACGAGAAAAGTGCGACTTATACCATTTACATGTTCATACATGTATACACATGAGAGTGTTTTTTATTTTTATTCTATTATAAATTAATATTAATTTATATTGTGAATTAATATTAAATGGTTGCCTAAATCAACATTAATCGAGTACGTTTGACCGTCGTTATGGATGTAAAACAAACATTGGAACGAAGTAAACAAGTTTGCTCACATGGCTATAATTCAAATATAAAGTCGAGAACAATTGGAAACGTGGAACCCATGCGTGTAATTTATTTCAGCGATGATCGATGGGTCTCGCTATAAAATATGCCACGAAACTTCAGCACCATTAACTATTTAATGAAATTTGCAACAAGTGAATGGAAAAATCGATTAAAATATTCAGATAATTTTACGATAATGTAATATTTTCATAGCCGCGGGAGAACATTTCAGACTATAAAGTGAAAATTCGATTATGTCTTGATGCAACGCATTACGGGTGTTACCATGTCGTTAAAATTATAATTTACGAATATTAGAAAATTGTTTTATCATAATTTATTTTATCATCGATTAACTTTACTATCGTGCGTTGTAATCAATATTATATTGGCACTATACTCTTTAACTGGACGGGAAACGCTGCAACAGTTAATAATTTTCGATCGATTTCGAGGAGTTTAGAAATAGAGTCAAAAATTGTAAGACCTTATTACCGTTGTAGTAGAAGAGACAGTTAATATAATAATGAATATTTCACTGTACTAATGATTAAATTTATGCTAATGACATTAACGATGTCAACGGTTGACGATCGATTTAGCGCAACGATACTCAAGGAACATTAAATATACATATCCCTGTTCCATAATATATATTATTGTTGAAATTTAATCAAAATCCTATATTCGGTATTTAATTAAATAAAATTGACAGAATGAGAACGCTATGAAATTTTAAATAAAACTGAGGTTACAGTTTTTAAGAAGGGAACTGTGAACATGTTAATGTCTGAACACCTTGACACCATTGTGCTTCGTTTACCAAAGGGAAGACGTTCACAGACAAGACTAAGCGAATATTGATGAGACACCTCATTTAGTTTTTTTCCTCTAGGAAATAATTACCTCATTCATATGAGACGTGAGAGTTCTTTACGCACCGAGCTGCCAACAATAACGCGATTTCTCAACTTTCTCTACCTGCTTCTTCGAAAGGTCAGTGATCTATAATCTGACGCGCGAGACAGGCCCGCATGCAGCGCATATACATGCTACGTGAGCGCACGACGCTATGTAAACGCGCGCGGTTACGCTAGAACGTCGCGTCGTCGTTGTAAATCACGGATAAATTTTCCTCTCGTTTCAAGCAACCGGACAATGTTTAGCGAACGGTGGAGGTCGTCGACGCGTTTCGAAAAGCGAGGCAAAAATGTTACCGAGGAAGAAAAAAATGAGGCGAATAATTTAAAAAAACAGAAACGAGAAAGGAATGTTGCGAACAGAGTTTCAAGCTCAGGATTGGACAAATATTTGGGAATGTTATTAAAGGGTTAAACGAAACGTTTTGCGAGCATAGGTATATGGAGAGGCAGTGAGAGAACCAGGCCGAACAAAACGCGACCTCAAAACTTTTTTTAATTAAAAAACTTTCAGACGCGACGCGACGTCGAGCGATCGAATGGTGATGACAAATTTAATTCCACGGTAGTACTTCGTGCGAATGATAAAACATGGGGAAAACACGAGGTATGAAAAATTGTTATTAAAAAAATTTTAATGAGCCTGAGAGTTCTCAGATGAAAGGGAGAACAAATGTTGCGCCTATCCGCGACACTTCGGTGGAATGATAATTTGTATTACGATTATATATACATTACGAAAAAGTTCATGAAACTAATCTAAAATTAACAGTTTTACGATTGATGGAATATCTAAATATAAATTGCAGCGAGCGTATCGAATAAAATAGGAAACAGTTCACCCAACCAATTTCCCAGAAAGCCAATATATCCATCAAAGAAATTAAGTTTGACTAAAAATCGATTCTTGTTAAGCTACTTAGGTACTCTACTGTTTAAGAATTGGAGATAATGCCTTTACAGTGAAATCTGTCCACCTGAAATATCTTCGACATTTTTAATTAATGCGATTCAGAAAGTTCACAACCTCTAATTGCTGATTACGACTAATATGATAAGAATGATGTTTATTAAAAGCAAGAATTTGTGTTGCACTACTGTCATTGACCACAGGACGTAAAAGAATCGTGCATCCATGTTGCACTTTATTAATGAATAGGCGAAAAAGGCGAGAACGCGCGTTCGGTTCGTAGAGAGGGTTAAGTTAACGAACTAACCATCTACTACTCGATGTTATTAACATTGTTCCGATCGTGCATACTCGGGGCATCGGGTTCGGTAATTACAAGTAAAATCGAACAATACACGGATAGGTCGGAGGCTCGGCGGCCACTTCGATTATACGTTAACAGCGGCGTGCATTTCCGAGGCAATTAATTGCCATAGCCCCCTACCCGCGCTTTCTCACTCTCGCGCAGTGTTGTTAATATTAAATTAGATTTCGCATCGCACGAACACGCGTAAATTACCGGATTAAGCTAAACGTTAAATTAACGTTAAATTAATTAATCCGCGCCTGGGTGCCTGCACCGATCTGATTCCGGAATAGCGCTCTAATTAATTCGTAAAGTATGAAAGCAGACGAGCCGATAAGAATCAGGTCAAACGATACCATGCAAATTGAGTTTTTTCCTCTTTGTCTCTATTGAAATTGGACCTCATAATTATAGCAATTTATTTATAACGCTATTTGGAATCACCCTTCCTGAAATTCTATTCGATTCGAATTATTTATAGGGAAGTATGATGTGATACATTACAACGAATCGTGCGTCACAACCGGAGCTTTTCACATTCACTGAGAACACTATTATTTACGTTAATACACATCCTTGCGGTTTCAGCAAGGAGAACAAAATGTCTTCCTACAACTAACAGGGCAAAAAAAAGTGGAGGACGAGGTCTAATGGATACGATCCAGGCTTGGGAGGGTGGCCACCACGGCGGCGCGCAGCGTCCCGGAGAGGAATTCGATGTAACGCGTCGCGGCGCTCGAAGACGCCGCTCGTTGGCTCAGAAGAGAGATTTATTTTCAATCGGGGAAACGTCGAGACTCGTCGAAACGCACGGCTTGCCGTGTTCGTGACGGTTCCCGGTGTGTTGTCAAAAGCCGCCGACCGGGATACGTGCTCCCGGCGAGAAAGAGCGGCGGCTCGTCCACGTGGCCAATTTTCTTCCGACAATATTGACCTTTCCTGTACTCTACTCCCGTGGACGGGGAGGGCCAAAAATTCCTGCGGATTTCACGTCGTCGTACCCGGAGACGGAACAATGTAGATACCGGACGAGTGGCTAATCCGGGATGTTCGACGCGAAGACTCGATTACACTGCGGATTTATCGGAGGCATTGAGTGCTCTAAGCCCCCGGATGAGGCTCCGAGGAAATCGAGATTTATATTCCAGCCGCACAGCCGCCCGGTCGGTCCACCGCACCGGTTCGCAGAAAAAAAGAAATTCTTTTTCGTCGCTCGCACTACTATCTTCCGCTCCGCTCTGTCCGTCCGTCTATTTTCTTTCCATTGGAAAAAATTAAGAGTTATAGCGAGTTTCCGTGTGCGAGCACACGCGAGAGCTAAAAGAAGAAAGATAGGACGAGAGCACGCGTGAATTAGTAAAGGAAAAAATTTCTCGTTCCTACGTAGTAATTAACAAACCTGGTCATTCTGTTGTCTAACGATAATATATCAGAAAATTAGAATAACGTATATTTACAAGAAATCTTGTTTGCATAGTTTTAAGAAACATAAAAAAAGCACGTATAGAAAGTAAAAAGAGTTTCATATGAAATATCCATGTACGAGAATATTTCACATAGAAGGTAAAAAGAGTTTCTGATGTAATACATAGTGAATTGAACGTTACGTAATAGTGTCAGTGCCCATGTGGCACTTTCTCTTGCAAGAAAATCATCTTTCCGTTTCCATTAAAAGCTCATCTCAGTAAGTAAACCCTCAAAAGTGTTCAACTCCGTTCGAGCGTAAGATAAGGAAATTATTTTCAGTCGATGCAGATTGCTCCCGAATACGGTAGCTGGAAAGCGAAGACGGATGCAAAGGGCCCATGTAGCTCGGTCAATAAACTAAATTAAAATAGCTCCGGAAATTACACATCCGCGGGTGCCTGACGATGAAACTGCCTTTCTCCATCATGGGGCAACTCTAGTTTCATAAGCCAACAAATTCTTGCTTGCTTATTTGATGAGCAAATCCATTTAAGCGTGACGGTTTTTACAATAGTCGAGGAATGTTGTCCACGAAATAATAGTCTATAAAAAAGAGACCTGTTGTACATGCATACATACATAGTGGAGAATGTTTGAATTATAGTCCTATACTATACGTACACATACATACATACATACATGCATTCCATTTCTTTGTCAGTTGAACTGATCAATTTTCAATTAATTGTTAACATAGAACAGATTTGAAGTTGACAATTATCTTAATACAGTGATCTCCGAATATATGACCAAACCCGGTCCCGAAGATTACTATATCTAGAACATGCCACTGATGAATAATTAACCGCTGACCCGTATCAAACTTTTAGTTGAACAATGATGAAGTTGCTAAATCCTCCGACAACTGCACGTTTAACTCTTCGCGTGACATTAGCCAAACGGTACTAACATCTACCATGTGGGTTCAGATACTTTGAAGATGAAAGATATATTTTACATTGCTAACTCGCTGTCAAAAAAAGAATTTACTTCGATAATGTTCGATTGACTTCAAGGTTTTAAGTAAGTATCAACCAGGGAACAAGTATCTATCCGTGAACTGCAATACAGCTGCTGAACTCGTTTGCTCGTAACTTGAACAAGAATTCGCGGTCTCGTTAATTGCTTTCACTAGTCGTCTCTCGACTCACGTCGAACGACAGTGAGAGCGAGACCGGTGAAAGTTGCCAAAAGTTCGAAAGCTCTCTAGCCGCGCGAATGTCGTTGACTGTTTCCGTGGGAAGTGAGCATGCACGATGATACGACACTTTTCGACGCAGCCGAGAAGCAAGAAAGCGTCGACGATGAAAAACGAAACGGTCCGTGGAGAAAGTCGATGTTCGATCGCGCGAGAAAAGGGTGGAACTGCGCGCTCGGATTGCAGCAAGAATTGGCCGACAATTGTTATCGGATAGAATTTAAGTAGAACCCATCGATCGAATTTATATTACTAACAGGAACTGCATATTGCATTTAGCTATGAAATTAATCAAATCCGAAAAATATGAGAATTAATATAAATTGAATGCCTCTACGCTTCGAGAACGACGCCACGATTTCTACTTATTAATAATATGTCGAAAGGAATTTCGTTGCAAGGAACTCCAGATCGTAGAACTTCATGAATATGACATATGTATGTGCGGAATGTAATTCAAACAACTGATTATCGACAAATTCCATACTTGTGAGATATGAAGCAAATAATCCTAAACTAGTTAATTATCAGGTAAAGAATAACTCGTTCATTGCAAAATAAGAATAATACACGCAATTGCGTTTTTCTGTATGGAACAGTGAGGACTGAAGATGTTAGAGATGAAATGTCATTGGTGTTTCAAATTTTTGTTATTCACTAGCAGGGTGGATCGCATGACCCGGATATCGCGCGTTTCTATCCACTTGCATTTAACGTTCCGACTTAAGGAACGAGCGAAGTTCGCTTATTTACGCGCCAATAATCCCGACGTAACTCTGAAGGCAAAGTCCTCTTTGAAGGGCTGAGAGGTTTCGTTGCGCGGCTAATGGGATTCAGGACTGCGAGATTAGTGTAGGCCAAAAGTGTTTTTGCAATTCCACCGGAGGAAACGACCATCGTCTCTACTTTGAAATGCACTTAATTAGGCGGAAGATCGGCTTCTTATCGCGTACCCCAGAAGCTGTTGACCCTCTTTAAGTATCCATAAACTTGCTATGAATGACACCTTAGTGACTCTCAGCAGTGACATAAAAAGACTTAAAAACGTGTCTCCGTTGATAATGTAGTTTAATAAGCAAGAAATAGTGCACTGGAGTACATAGTTTGGTATTTAATAACAAGTGCTGTAAAATAAATGTCCAAATTCGTATTGGTTAGAAGAATAATCTGAAGAATTTGGAAATCAAGAAATAGAGACTTTCTGATAAAGAAACTCGTACTAGAATTTTTCAATTTCTTTACAATATCACAATTCAGGATTGACGCGAAATGATATTAACCTTTATGGTGACACGAAGTATATGAAGCGCGATAGAAAAACGTTTATCGGTGCCTTAGTGATAAACGAACGACGGGAGCGTTACGATATTTTCACAATGAAAACATGCGATAAACGCGATGTAACGCGGCGCAATCAGGCTGCAAGTGAAGCTACACAACGAGACGTACCGAACTGAACACATGCGCGCGCGTGTTGTACACCAACGACCGCTTGATCTCAATTCCTGCTTCCTCTTGCAGTTTAGCAGACTGCATTGTTCGTATGTGACAATGGATGAAATTGAAGTTGAAGCGGTGTGCGTTTGTAATTTCATTGTTGGAAGGATTTCGTGGTAAATCGCATCCTCCACCCACTTCCTCCCTCTCTCATTCTCTCAAAAACGATCAAACGCAAGCTGCAGATAGACAATATTAATTTCATAAAAAAAGAACCGTTTTTTAATTATCCAACGCATAAAAAATATGCTGCTAAATAAGTTGTATCTTTCAAGTCGTAGTCGGATTAAATATTAACAGAACAGAGATAAGTAAATTACCCTTAACGAGTTTTTAAATTACCCGTGTAGGGAAGAATAATATGAGACACGTTCATTAACTTCCCTTTCGCTGGAACGACTAATTTTTTCTTGATAACGCGATAAGAATCGCTGGTACGTACATGCAGATTTATGACGCCTGAACCGCGAGTACTTCAGTACGTGAAGGTAATTAAGCAAGTAACGTGTAATTCGACGACTTTTATTTCCGCCTTTCCCGCCGGTAAAGCAAATTCGTTGTAAAATTAAGATGATTGTTACAACCGTGAAACAAAAATGATATAAGCCGGACAACGGTAGAATTTAAAGGGCACATTGAGTGTCTGAGATTTAAAGTCTTATAGAAGCTTATAACTGTTAACTCTGCAGCTGCGATTTTAAACTGCAATATTTGTTCACTGAACTGAATTGACAAGAATATTTCGAGAGCTCGTACGTTTGTCGGTGTCCTTTTTAAAAAATATGGAAGTTACTAAATTGGCTTGCTAAACGTAAATATCGAAACTACTTACGCTTGCAATAATTCAAATGTATTTCTATTATTAATTCACAGATTATTATAATCGATCCTGAGATTAGCCTGCATCGTATTTATCAGGGCAGTCGCGAACAGCCAGCAAACCATTTAGGCGTAACGTGTATTTCACAATGATACTGCCTTATTAATGAAACCTATTCGTTATCGACCAAGTGGATGTCAGATCGGAGCGGTTAAGCGTATAATCCTATTAACATTCGAAACATCCCGAGCAAGCTGCGAAGGGCTTTTCTTCACTTCGAACTAAATCACTCTAATATACTATTAATTATTATAATAGTAATTAGATTATAACTATACAACTATGAAAACACGTACACAATACATATGATTAAATATTGTATAGTATATGTTACAAATTGAAAAATATGGGGAGATCTTTTATTACTCTCACATCTATAAAATTCGAAGAGCACTCATAACAAACCTCGTACTCCCGCGAGAGTACTAGTTCCGTTTGAAAGCGCGCCATCGTTAACTCGAAAAAGGAATTCGGTGAAACGGCCACACGGGACCGGGATCTTCTCGGATCTAGGTGAACTTAGAAAGTGCCTCATTCTCTTCGGCCAAACTTGCGAACCGTGCTCCTACAACTTTTGCCTAATCACTACGCGGCTCGTTTGTATATGTATAAGGAAATGGCGCTTCCTATAAAATTCATGGGGTGTTCAGTAAATAGCAACAGCATTATAGTGGTATACGTTGAAACATTGCTGTTGCGGGCTTCGTGGAAATTGTGACGTGACGATATTTCACTTTCGAGATTCGCGGGAATGTGTAGGTAGATGAAGATCGTGTCCTTACGATTTTCTATTATATGATTTCTGTCGACGAGGGAAAGCTGAGTTTCCCTTTCGCGAACCAAACATTTGCTTTCACAATGGCAACGATAAAATGATGTTCTCAGTCTTACAATTATTTATCCTTAAGAGTAAAACTGTCTAAGGCATTCTATCAATTTTACGAATTATCTCGTAAACTAATCTTCTTAACTTCTCAAAAAAACAACCTAAGTAGTTTGGCCTAATTTTAAAAATGTTATTCAATTTTCAATTATGTGTTATTCCTGTTAACTGTGTACATTCTTTTACTTTTAATGGAATTAATTTGATCAGAAGAAATTCTATAACATTTATATTGCTGACAAAAGTTGGTTGAAATAAATAGAAGAACTAAGCCGATTCCCCTGCGATTCACCGGGAGGTTTCCCGTCAGAACACGCGAAACCCAAATTGCCACGGTAATTGCGATAATTGCAACGAGTCAGGCGGTGGTGTCGGCGCGGGCGTTCGTTTCGAGGGAACCGACGTACGACACGCCAACTAATAATTGACCGAAACTTTTTGGTGCGCAACTGTTCAGCGAAAATGGCGAAATATTTCGGAGGCGGTCGAGATCTCGTTGGCGAGATTTTAATGTGCGCGCGTCGTCACCAGGTCGTGCAAAGGATGGCAGCGAACGCATTTCCGTTTCTAATTGGCGCCACTAATTGCGACAGGTTTAACGCGCGATTCCCGGATATCCAAAAGCGTAAAGATTTACGCAGCTAATTGGTGGCGTGGTTCCTCGCAGGCGGGAACAAGCTGCCGAACGGCAAGGAACGCGCACCACGCTTCGCTCGTCGACATTAACGAGCTGTCATAGCTCAGATCGTGGATGTTCAAAGCGATTGTTACAGGATATATGCGGCCGTGTTCACGTACCGATCTCTCCGCTTGCACGAAGTTACTCGTCGAGCCCACTGATCGAATGGAAGCCGCGCGTGTTACGTCACGGTAGCGTTGTTTTTATTGAGTTATCGCTGTACCACATACGACGACAATGTCTTCGTTGCAACGAGATGATAGGCATCGTGTGTACTTTAGATCGATATAAAAGTCCTTGCACAGTGTTCGTGTTTCAAACTCCAGGAAACTCAAGCGTAAAATTTCTGAACAATTGAATACTTATCAAGACCTCCGATCGAGTCTTCTATTCTACTTCAATCCCCCCTAGATCAGAAAGTTTGAATATCTAGATCACTCGAAATGTAAAGAGATCTGAAGGAGACGGGTATTGCCAAGTGCAGACAATAGATTTATTCTGTTCTAAGGAATCTTCATTAGAGAGCAAAATTTAATCTGACTGTGCGTGTAAATATTTATGACACATTATATTTGCAAGAACACGGACAGATTCATCATACGATACCCACACGGTCGACGCTCGATCCATTTCATATCGACTACTAATGGGTCTTGATATCGAGACGAGACAGGAGACGAGGGATAGCTGGCCCGATAATTAAACCATCGGTCGATTGGTGTATATGGAAACGCAATTTCGATGGGTACTCGATACAGAGGCATGCATTTCGCGGATAGGTAACGACTATTGACTTTTGACGAACTGTACGTTCGTCGACCGCGACGTATTATTGCTTTTTCCTTTGTCCTCAATCCTCTCCTGTCCTTCATCCTGTTACAGCCCACCTACACACTGTAATATCGTTCTACTCGATTGCAATAACTTTCTGTACGAACTATAAAAAGTAACGCGATCTCCTTGGTAATCGATTGCGTGAAGGAAAATTATTCCCTCGGTGGAACGCGAACAAATGTTTACTACATGTAAACATCGCCAGCGGATAACGAATAGCGGAAGCAACACCCACAGGTTGGACACTCGACGGTATTTCATTTGGATTTTGCGACACAGAAATATGCACTTCTACGTATAGATGTATCAGGGCTGGTAATTAAGCTATTGGTCGAATGCAGCATAGGAAAAGCAATTCCCTTGGCTGCTTCTATGGTGTAGGCGCGAAGGTTATATTATCTCTTCGCGTCGACGATCGATGCAAGAGGAGGACAAAGGACAGGGGTGAGAACGAGGAGGAGAAGGAGGTCAAATAAAGCATGTCGACGAGGATCCCGGAATTGTGCGGTTATCGTTATAGTTTCAGTAGCCGCTGCCACGGGAAATGGAACAACCATAGCCCTCGAGATGCAATGCTCGGTTTCGTGGCTTTCCCTTTCGTTTCGCTTCGTGCTCGTCGAGGTATACATACGCGCGATTCATCTCATGCTTAATATTACGCGCGATGTGTTATATTTCTTTGTAATATTGCGATGCAAACGGAGATACATATTAATGACGATTATTAATGCGCGAAGAGTTATATCATATATTGAATACTTGTTTAACGTACTGAAACATTATCTGAATTGTACTTATATTATTTTCATTTATCAATACAAATGGTCAAGAATATAAGAAATGAATGATTCCAGTCTCTCTTATTATGTATTTATCATTGAAATATGACAAAACTGGTAGTATTTAGAGAAAACGAGCGCAATCGTAAAAGAATACGATTACTGTTTCAATACCAGCAGTAGAGTTTAGGTGAGCGTGACATAACGACACGCGGCTCAACTATTAATGGATCCTCGATCAAAGGACGGCTTAACCCGGCCATGGAGAAACACAGCGTGTCGGTCGGACCGTGAAACACGCTGGAAATTGTGGCAACGGTAACAACGCCGCTATCAGTAACGACAGTTACATGATGGTCCAGGCGGCGCGGACAACACCCGGTGCGGGCTTTCCTCCCGTATAGCCGACGATGACGGAATTCGCTCTACCTAAACCTAAACCTACCGACCTCGACGTTACAATCCCATCTTAAGCGGCCAATCTGGTGGTCGCGATCAATTTTCCAACTGGCGTGGAAACGCGGTTGGTCTCTCGGTATTTCGTCCGGGGGTTCTTCCCGAGGGCAAGGCAGCGAATTCTATCGGAAACCGGCTCTCAGACCCGGACGGGTTTTCGGAGGTGAACTCGAGAACGCGCTATATGAAGTGGCAAGATACCTACCTAGCACGCGCGCGCACAGAGAATATAAGAATTGAATTTCGAAGCAGACGCTCGGATTAATCCCGGAAATGTTGGCCGCGTGTGCGGGCAAGCCCGTTTCACGCGTTATTGTTTACGGTGAGATCGTTTATGGTAATAAGCCAGATTGTTCCCGTTCTCCTTTGCTTTTGTTTCGTGGCCGAGTAAATTGGATTTTCAGAGTTCATTCTAAGGCGACAAAAGCACGCGTAATTTGAGTTCGGTGCGATGTGTATAAAATCTGGATTATCTATTATTTACATTTTCGGAATAAGGATAGCGATTTTGTTATTCGTAAATTGCTGTAAAATTGATGTCCAAAGCGCCAGCAGCTGCTTCGCGCGAGACTGCATGTTATTACTTCGTCCGTCCTCTCCCACTTCTACGCTCCACATCTTCATTTGACATTTTGGACGATCGTCGAGGCAGCGGCATGCAGCTTTCGAGCTAAAAGACTCTCCAGAACATTCAAAGTGCTTTGCACAGAATATAAGAGCGACGGAGGGAGGAAGGGGGATGGCGAGAGAGACTAGAGTATGACGACATTTTCCGGTCGCAAAGAATTCATAAAATATGACTGATTTCCCGTCGAGGGGAGACGGCGGGTAAAAAGGAGAGTAAAGGAAAGGTACGAAAAGCCTAGAGGAACAGACATTCCACCGGTGAAATTTCAACGGAAGCTCGATTTCTACTCGACCGTTGCGTTGTCTCGTCTCCTTTTCTCCGCGAGTTCGAGACGCGTAGAAGTTTCAGCCCGCCTCAGGATGCCTGGACTTCTATCGATGCTGAACTTTCCTGCGGGGGTTCTGTTTTCCGGGCCGCATCTCGCGAATCCAACCTGCCACTGTCCCTTGGACTATTCCCTGGCCGGTTCCCTCTGTCCTTGGCTGATCTCGTGGAAATCGCACATCGGGGACGAGTTCCCGTGGAAAATTTGTTAATATTGCAGACCCGTCGAGCTCGTGACACAAAAAGTCACTCTGGCAACCTTCGAGAACTTCATAACGACACCGAGAGTCCGAGGAGACGCGTAAAGCAAAGGAAGGGAGAAAGAGAGAGACGGAGGGAGAGAGCCTGTGTAAAAATTAAAAACTCACGGACGACGTACACACATCGGACGGTAAAGAGGAAACATTCTTACGCGCTTATATTCCCTCCTTCCTCGTGGGTCGACCTCGTTTCGCGATAAAAGCCGAGAACTTTACACTCCCGGCCGTATAAACTTCCTCTCGCCATTCTATCTACGCGCTTTCCAGAACTTTAAATTGAATTAACCTAATAAAGTGTCGGTTTTAGTCGGTGAACGACAGACGGTTGTCCGATGCAAACACTGACGAGTCTGTCTAGATAATCTGGATTTTTTCACACTCGGTTATCTGAAACTTCTATATATGTATACCGAATATCGCAAATTTAAACTCGCCAGCCCTGTGAAAAGGAGCGCGAAAGAATGTACTTGATTTCGAATATGAAGAGATCATTCTTAAAAACATGTTCACTTTATAAGAGTAAAAGATGTGGTAGAACATCGATTTCCGATAAGATTTAGACTGCCACTTCTTTCATCTTAATGGGTTCATCGTGTAAAACTTTGTTTGCATACTATGTCCTGAAGTCCGAAACTTTCATTACACTATAACTGGAGATTTTGTTTTTGGTAATCACAGAACATGCTGAAGACACTTTTAATGAAAATTAGCAGCGGTCCTTCTAATGGCAAAAATGGTACACTGAAAACATTAAAACTTCATGAGTGTCCAAGTTTACTTGCATTAAAATTTCATTTGACTTTTGTCGTTAATAATAAAAGGCTATTGAAATCAGAGTGAATATTTGTGTACACACTGTATATTCTTTATTTATTTAGAAATGCCTTTATTGAGTATTGTAATTATATGTAGAAATATGATACCTTTGTTTACTTCATTCACAAAAATAATAAGACTACAACATTTTGGACCCTCCAATAATTTACGTAACATCGTGAGAGGCAAGAAGGTCTATATTTCATCCTTAAGATTTTCGAGTAAAATGGACGGAATACACCACGGAACGTAGTGGTGTGAATACCAGGCGCGATGTTACTTTTAATTTCGGCATGATATTTCCTCGGTTAATACGCCGCAGTCTGCGTAGCCAAACGAGGAATTAGAGGACCAACGAAAATCCCAACGTGGTCGTTTCCAACGTTGCTGAATCGCGGCTTCGTCTACGCCTATCCGGCATTTACGATACTGTTATGACTCGCTGCGATTAAGCAATGCTGGCAGATGGAAAACGGAAGCGTTGCGTTTAATCCTACGGTATTAAACCCGTTAGTTCGTTTTCTCTTGCGAAGTGATGAAAATCTGATGAATAAGAAATGTTATTCATCCCATTAATTCTAATTATCAAGAAATTCTGATCATAAAATAAAGAAATTGTCTTGTTTAATGTGGGAATCAAAGTGAATTTATCCTTTTAATTCAATTTCCCTCATTGATCTACAATTTCTATTCAGATTCGCCTTACTTTTCCTAAGTCGTTCATTTATTCTTTACCCCGGTTTCTTTATTCTTATAAAAATAAGATAACTATATTTTACGTCTACGCCTTCATCTAGTTTGCTCACAAGTTCGAATATAAAAAACGATCAGTGACGTGGAAGAGCGCGCGCGCTTTTACAACCCAGCTTGCATTTTCCGAATAACGTGTCGACGAATAAAAAAACGACGATGCGAGATTTTTCGCGGACTAAATTCCCGCTTCGTTGTTATAGCGTTCACGGTAAACGTGCCTGCCCCATGTGCGGCATGGTGTTAAGCAATAGGAATTCCATGATCCGCGAGCGTTAGTCAGTATAGACACATTAATCAACGTTTAATTTATCCAACTACGTTGATCTGATTTCAATTAAAGTTGCGATTGAATCGCAGCTGGAATTACTTTACCGATTGAACGGTGGATTTATCGTCGGCGCGACGCGATGCCACGCCATGCTTCGCTAAATATTAGCATGCACGAACGCTCTAATCAAAACACTGTCACGCTGCCGCTTTAATTATTCCGCTTAACTCAGTTTGTAAAAGTAATATTTCCGCCCTGTGTTCCGTTGACCGCCGACCCATTAATTCGCTAGCTTGACTGGGGTTACACCGCGATGGGTATTTCGCGAAGAGGAAACGCTTAATTGCCGTTTCGAAATGTCGTAAAGTTTGATAATCCGTTCGCAAATTACAGATCGCTGGCAGAATTTCCTGGACATCTCGTTTAATCAATAAAAAACAACGCTAATTACATAATATCGTTATTCGAAATTCGACGAATGTGAGGACTATTGTTACTTTCTTCGAGTATGGGTGTTCCGATGTACTACTAAAAGTCTCATGGAAAGTTTTCAATCTCTCTCGACTTTCTATGAACTTACAATTCAGCTTGCATAATCTGATTCATAATAGTAGACACTGAAAAAAAAAAATATGATAGACAACTTTCGACTGTAAAATAATAATTAAGAAACGAAATTTCATATCGCCCAGCTTAATACATATTTACATGTATATCAAACTTTTTGCTCATATCACTGTTAAAAAATTCGCAATATCTAAAATACTTACGTACAAAACTGTCGACAATTAACTATTTATTTACCTATGAAGAAGAAACTGTTGCCCGTAACAGTAATCCTTTTACCGCTTTCGTTGGCCGTGAAGTAATTTAAGGAATCACCAAGTCGCTGAACTAAGCCTGCTCCTCTGTCTGATCTACCAGTTCTCCTATCTGGAATAAGATTGATACTTAATTCATCGATTTCCGGGGTCCGGATTTGCAACATCCTTGGGAGCCAATCTACTTCCCAGGCCGAGCAAAACGTCTGACCCGAATCACTGTTCTTCGTTTTCGTAGTAAACTAGCGATCTTAGACGAACCGACTGGTTACACGTTTCACCTCGCTCAATATCGAGCTTCCCTCCGTCGAATACCTCCGCCTCCGCCTCCGTCTGATCGGCTTTAATTATTTTCGCTCCAGTTTCTTCGTTAATACTTTAAGCGTGATCCCTCTTCGAAACGTTTGCAATTCTTCCGATCACCTCGAAATTCAACTGCGATACGATACCTCGTTATTCTAATAATATATTTGAATCTTCCACGCGCTGCTTTACCCCGTTGAGCCAAGTTGGTAGTTTGCCATAGTATCAATCGGACGTTAAGAAGCTTAAATTTTCTAATAGCAGACGACAGCAAGTTCCTTATCTCGTTATAAACACATACTACCATACGACCATTAACTTGAGCCTTCAACTAAAACATCCCAAGATCAACAACTAACCAATCAATCCAAATTGCTCGAAAGCCTTCGAAAGGCCGTGATCCAAGCACGATTAAGCAGGGTCACGACTCCTGGGTTAAACCCATCCATTCACAGGGCGAATCGATGAATCGCATTAGCGTCATCCAACGTGTTAAACACTATAGAGGTACCCAGTGCCTACATGGCACCGGGGCGTGGGTCGGATAGAAAAATTCGTCCAGGCGACGAGGATTTATGTTCAGGCGACTGCATATCGCGTGCGTTAACGGCGAAAAATAGACGAGTGCGACGGAAAATCCGTCGGCGAATTCAAGGATCGTGGCAAAACGGGGATCCTGCTCAGCGCTGCACAACAAACGTTGCCGCGTGAAGCACGTGAGCGTTCACCCTTGCTCGTTAGCTTTCGCTAAACTGTACTTGACCGAATCACCCATCCGGCACCGGCGCGACACGAAAAGGCGCGGCAATTTTTCTCTGATCCGGGCTAGGCAACAATTTTTTCTCATTTCGTCGCGGCCTCTCTTCTACGGATTTCACGGACTTCCACCCACGCCTATCCTCGCGCCAGGAGGATCGCATAAAGGTCCATTCCCACATAGACAGTTCTCGGCACTGAAACTAGCATTGACATCGCAGTCTGTCCACTGTCTCGTCTCATGTTTCAGTTCGGTTCTGCCCGTCTTGACATGCAGATATAATCGTATTCTATCTTTAATTAGACGTCGTTACTAGTTGTTAGTCTATGTGTAAATAAGTTCATAATTATTTGTTTTATAATAATATAAAATAAAAAACGACACAAGGAATGTCAGGAAATATTTTCCAGAGCTGCAATGTACGTAAAAGTAAAACGCCTCATTTCAAAAGGCTCCAATAATATTTTCTCGAGACCTTTCGGATCAGAGGCCGACAACTACAAAACGAGTGAAGAAAAATCGGATATGGAGATATCATAACTTAAATGTAGAACGGCGAGTTAAAAGAAAAATTAGATGACAGATAAAACTGCTAATGGTTGGATGGAGCAGCGAAAATACAGATACATGCATTCGCTGCAGATTATAAGAATTCAATCGAATTCGGGGGATTATATACTGGATATCAAAACTGATACCGGATATTCGATTCCAGATATTCCGAGGGCAGGTCGTTTGATGGGAAAATACAATCACAATTGGTAATTCTACCAGCAATTATTGAAACTTTATTCAGGCGTCTCAATTCTTCATGCTGCGCTTCCGCTTCATCGTTCGTGTAAGAGTTTCGCTTTTGTAATAAATAATTAGCGCCGTTAAAAGTAGCAGATTGAATATGGAAATTGACGATGAAGAATGAAGAAGAAGAGATTCAAATCGAGATAATTAATCGCTTATAGATCTACGATGATCGAAAATGATTTAGATTCAATTTAAAAAATATAGATATGTACGGATCGTGACAATTTATCATAAATTGCAACATTCACTACATTATAGATATTCTATTAAATACGAAGATGCTGAATGTTCGTCAAATAATCGATAAACGTTTTAGTTTAATAAATGGAAAAGACGTAGAAGCATTTCGCAATTTAGCGAGCGTATCAATGCACGATAACAACCGCAATTTTCGTGTCGTGGAGAGCATTAAATGGCTCGCATGATAACATTTTTATTTTTGACTACGTGCATGGTGCGCTCGGTTCATTTAATCCGAGCCGTGTTTTATTTAATCACTTGTACTGCGATTTAATCGTACCGCTTTAACGACGCGCTTTTCTATTAATTCCGTGAGCACATGAATATTCCGACGCAGCGCTAAGCGGAAGCCATATTTCGATTTTACGAGTACGCGCTCTATTTTTACGCCTCTCCAACGAACTTTCAACGTGAAGTAACTTTATTACTATAAATCGCGTTGCACGCGACGCGTAAGCATATCTATCAAGCAACGGGTAATGCAACGCGAAAAATCATCACAGATATAAAGTGAGATATTGGCAATGAGTAAGGTATTGTCGTGTTTCATTTCAAGTACTTTCATGTTCCTATCGTGACGTCACTTGAATTTATCGTAAAATATTTATAAAAAATTTTATAATTGTTATTGCAAGTTGAAAATGAAAATTGCTATTGTATAAAAATCAAATATTTATTTTACGCAGTAGAACTAACTTACTATTACTAGTTTTAAAAATTCTATATCCATATAATAGGTATGCACCGAGGTTTATCCACGCTGTCCCGCAGTGGCAGGCAGTGAAACTGTATATCCGCGTCACCACAGCTTTACGTTGGAAATGTTAAAGCTCTCGCCGTGAGCGGTGACACCAGTCCCACCTTTATGCTCGCGCAAGTAAAAGGACGGGGGTTACTTCCAATAGCTGGCGAGTACATACATACATATGAATCAGCAAACGCGTAGATAATACGCAGCCAGCCATATTTTTGACAGTAATGAATACCCTACCTGCATACCAGGGCTTGGCCTAGTCGTACTTGTGTACATACGTACATACATGCATACACAGAACGCTCAGCCGGGTTTTGTTTTAAATGTTTTCCTCGCTGGAATAACGCCAGCCAGTGTGTCGCGCATCCGACTCCGTTGCTGTTCGAATCCTCGAAAAAACGACAATGCCACGAACCCTTTCCCACCATCCACTCTCCCCTAAATCGTTCGACTCGCTCTACCGAAAACCCTCTTCGGCGAACAACACCGCTCGTATTTCCCGGTAGTGGAACACGCGCGTTCGCGTGAACGACGAAGATTTGCAACGCTGCCGCGAAAAAACTGCGATAGTCATTGCTTGTATAGCGGATACGTAGCCCGGTAGGCCTATTAACCGGACTAAAAGTAGAGCGTACATGTGGCACGAGAAAACCACGATTGCGACGTTCATCCTGCCACCCGATTATTCTCATTGAAGTTTTCATATATTAGACGAAATGAGAATTATTAAAAATTATATTGAGTTATCTCTGTCCTTGAAAATTTTCATAAAGTTATAGTTTATATTTAACAGAATTCTTATCAACATTGATAATTTTCTGTTTCATTTATACGTACAGTCTGAAGCACAAGAATGACGACTATTCTTATTCTTTGTTGGGGAAAAACTCCTTTCAGGAATTGGGATGTAATTGAAATACTATTTTTTCAAGTTGTTTGCAGATCTTTTATTGAATTAACTTAACAATATGCATGTACATTATTAATTTTGACAATAAATAGTTTGTTCTCAAGAAAATCGTAAAAATCCGCAAATTATCGATTGGAAATTTTGCAAAGATCGAAATAAATAATTAATGACAATTATTGAATTGTCATTATTCAGCTAGAATACATTCTAAATACGCCTTAATTTGAGAGAGAAATTATTTTCCAGAAACATACCTAAATTATGACAACATTGAAAAACTGCTGACACATACATTCGTTCTACAGGCAATATATTGCATAACGACAAAATGACACGTTCAGAACGTTTTGTCAAAAATACTGCACCTACACACGTGCACATATACTAGTGACTGTCTACCGGGACAGAACAAAAAACTGTTACAGGCGTTTCGCTCGTGGAAATAAATCAATGCGTTAATCTAAATATAACAAACTACACTGTGTATGAAAGCGGAAACCCATGTTTTTACCCTCGCACGGGCCGGGCGAAATGAATTGATGAGATTTCGAATTATCGGACATCACGAGCTGAATGCATTACGAGAAAAATTCGAACATTTCTAACCATTTTCCTGTCAAATAGCATATTATACGATGAATTTATTTATAATTTATTTAATAAGTCAAATTAATTCGTTTCGGCAATCTAGTATTAAAAACATTCATAAACTGCAACACATTTGGTACGTTATTTTGATTTGTGTGCGAATTTCGATTAACAACTAGCTAAGTGCTCAAAGTGTTACGTGTACACATTGGGCCGCATTCAAAAAAGCAAACGTGAATCAACCGTGGAAAATTCTCAAGTGCGAAGGACCGACGAGAGGTATCTCTAGAGGACCAGCGGCAATGTTTATATTCATTTTAGCATCCATTAGTATAACGGCATTAAAACCGAAGATCTGTCCCGGGACGAACTGCTTGCAAATAGCAATCAGACTTCAATTTTCGCCAGTGCTCGAGCGCCCTGAACATCCCGACGGAATCTTGTGATAAAGAAATGAAAGAACCAGAATTCGTAAAAAGGAAAGGAAAACTATTCAATCAGGGAGAAAATAAAAATTACATCCTTGGTATTAAGGTGCAGAATCAAATCAATGTTGAACTTTATTAATTTGCATTTTTGTATTAACACAACATCTATTTTTAATATTAACTCAACTACCATGACAATTCTTTATTGGCCATTTTTAATTTTTCAACAAAAGGATCCCATTTTACATACATACATGCTATTGTTAAAGTTCATCTAATTTATGAAGTAACTAAGAATTTGTGTATAGTTATTTCACGAATTACCGGAATTTTATAAATGAACGGTGAGGTATATAGAATATAGATCAATTGTAGTGGCGCGATGGCATTTTTCAAGCAACAGGACGCGGAGGCGGCGCGACGCGTTGAACGCGGGGAACGCTTTATCAATCAAAGCAATTTATTTAAACGGGCGTTTACACGTAAACTGAGGAATCAACGCGTGTTTTGAACAGGCGCGGCCCATTAATTAAACGCAATGCACCGCTGATTTGTACTTAAGCGAATCAGTTAATTATCGCTTAACACATTTCGCGTGTTTCGGGATAATCACCTTGCGCTGTTGGCTCCGACCATTTTGCGCGCACCCCAGCGGACACAATAAACGAAACTTCATTGTTTAATCGTAATTACGAGTTTTTTAACTCACCTCTATCAGAATCATGTTTATTTGAAAGGATACTAGTATCAGGAGTTGTAATGATAATATACTGGAATTGGGAACATTTGTTGAATGATGAAAAAGCATCTGTACTTCTGGTATTGTTCACTGTTTGACAATTTGATTACTTTAGCAACAGTTCAATTCTACGAGACAAGTTAAATTACTCAGTTGAAAGAAACGGTGTTCCATTAAGCCTTGATGCGATATTCGCGTCGAATATAAACAATTGAAACTACCCTAACTTCAACCCTATTTTCCAGCTAACAGGCAGGTCATCGTGGCTTCGATTGGCACCTGAGAGGATCAAGTCCGGTTTACGATGCCGTTTACAAAGAATAATGCACCTGCCGGCGCGGCGTGGCGCCAACTGAGAGAGCTCGAACGACGCGCTTCCGTTCGCGTGGAAACCGCGAGGGTAAACCAGACTATCGAGTAACGGGAAATAAAGGAGGGTGAGGCGTCTGGATGAGAACGGTACCTTTACCCAGGGCGGAGGGAAGAGCGGCGACGGGCGAGGTATCTCGCGCACGGCTTGAAGATAAGACGAGCGTCTTTCACGGTTCGCCGCATCTCAACAAACTCGGCGAGTGACCGAGGTGGAACAGGGATTCAGGGGTTGGCGGGTGGTCTAGGATATTTTCCTTAACATCTCCATCACTTCACCGGGCTCCGCTTCTTCTTTTATTCGGGGGCTCTCGGAGCCGCTGAAATAACACCGCCTGCCGGAATTGCCCGGAAAAAGTGCTCATTTGCAGATCCCCCGCGCCGTGGCTTCTGAAACGTTCCGACCGGCCGCGATATCATCTCGCTTTGTATGAATATCGTTAAACTTTTCGTCCCGAAATGCGAAGACCGCTCCGCGTCGCGCCGTAAGCCGGAATCACCGACGAAGGGTTCCTTAATAAGGACCGACGTTCCTTCGCGCTACCCCGATTTCGTTTCTTCGTCACAATGCCGTACATTAGACGCTGCTATATTTTCGAGCAAAGAAACCGAGGATTGCTTTCAGCATTTCTATCTTGCTGTTCTTCGCCCAGATTCGTATCTTTGAACTGTATACAAGAATCTAACGAGTGGGTCTGAAATTATGTCGCAGGGACATGAAGTTACGTTTTTATCAACGAACCCGAAGTGGATCGTTATTGAATGGAAAATCTTTTTGTATCAATTTGTCGTTTGTTAATTCTGACAATATATCACTGTCTTCCAGTCGAGTAACACATGCGTTGGAAATTAATTTAAAACGTATAAAAATGTAAATACATGAATCATCGTAGCTCGCGAAAGCAGATGGTACGATGTGTGATCGGTGAGTGGTAACAGGTAACAGCGCGTAACGGCAGCAGCTTCGTTAGCTGCGGTTTCATTCGCCACTAATCACCGGAACGGTCTTGATGGACCGAATAACGACGCTGTACCCATGACCAATCCCATATTTCGTCTCGTATAAGTACTCGATTAACTATACGATGCAATTTCAAGTTCTGAATACAATGCAAATACTTAGAAAAAATTTACAAAGCTCTACGCAAAGTTTAAATGGTTCTGAATATTAATCTCTCTAATTTGTTCGATGTACCGTTTAAGTGCCTTAATGGAAGTTTGCGAACGTCTTGAAATGAATTTCTTCCACTTTTTCGATCACGGCGAAGCTCCGGGAGAAAACGACTTATCGACATTCTAATTCGCCGACGGCAGCTTCTCGACGGCGAGCTTCGGGTCACGAGGGTGGAAAGTTCAAAGGATGTCATCCCCCTGTAGTTTGATATTTCTTGGAGACGGTTACCACGAGGTTCCCGCAAAGACAAATGAACCGGAATCCCTTTAACTTTGCACGACCGCGGGATTTCAACAGGAGGATTTCATTCGACGTACACTAAAGTTTCTCTGCTCGCTGTCCGCGCGGCGACGACGACGCGACGACACCGTCTCCTCTCCTCCTAGTTTTCGCGTGCGGCTCTCGCAATTGCGATTAAATCAGGTTAACCAATTACGCTGTCCTTCCGATATCCCGTTTCGAGGAACGAGGACCAGTGAAAACTTCGAATCGATCGTCACGTCGGCTGGCCGCTATTTCCACAGCCCCCGTTTTTGTCCTAATGGAAAGAGAATTAACCATTACTAAAATATCCTTCGAGTTCCCGATAACGGGAAAATTAACTCGGTTTGCAAAATGTATAAAATTGGATCTAAATTTTTAATTTAAATAGATATATCATCATGTTATAAGACGGTACTGTTTACTTGGATAGCCTCGATCAGCCTAAATTACTTTTTCGTACGAAATTGTATTTAATATGAAGAAAATGACATAATTCGGATGTGTGAAATAATGAAATGTAAAATTGTTGTAATATTTCTTCTTTGATCTATCGCAAAGCATCAACTAAACGTGACTAAACACTGGAGGCTATTCATGTGGAAGCCTATTATAGTATTTCCAACAACAACGTATTTTCCAAGTATGTAGATCAATATGAACTGACGTCATCTACTGATTTATAATGCAAATGGATCTAACTAGGTAGTAATAATATTCAATAAAATTCCTTCCTTTGACATAAGCTTATATGCATGTATCAATTTTTACCCGAGGCACTTCAAGTGAAAAACACTGTATATCAGAGATTATGTTGTTATTTAATACTGTGAAACAGACTTTAAAGAAAATCGAATGCTAGAGAGATCAAACGAATACTTGATGTCGATCTGCATAACGTTAAAGCCTACGTAGGTATATGTAATTTCCTGATATCAATATCGAGATGCAGTTCCTATAATAACGATACTAAACGTGTATTACAAAGGAGATATAATGCATGATCGAACGTTATCAAATTCTCTAGTACTTTCATAACAACATCGGCCACAAAGCGAAATCATGCAATATTACAATTTGAAATAATGGAAATAATGCAAACTGACAGTTTTATCGTACGATTGGTATGTACCTGACTTCAAAGAAAGCTACGAGAAATACAATTATTAAATTCATACAAAGAATTCAGTTTCGTAACGTGTTCCGCCCAGCATATCTATTCAAGAAAGAGAACTGCAGGAAATACACACGCGGTGCATATCTGCATCGATTGAACAGTCGGGTCCTGTCACACGAGACCAGATACATTTTAAATGGGAAACTTGTTAGATCAAATGGATATGTAAAATGGAAACAACTAAATGTTGCTCGAAGTAATAGTTCATTGAATACTAATGCTAGAAATGGAATAAAAATGTTATTACTCGATTTTTGCTAGTGTGCAATAAACGCTAATAAAATTATCGTCGTTATCGATAATAGCCTGTTAACCGTTAATTTCCTCATATTCTTAAATGATAATCATAAATCGTAATACATACAATGCTTTTTTCTTGAACAGCTTCAGACAAAAATGTATATACATATGCATATTTATTTCAAAGAAAGAAATTATGGTCAAAATTCTTGCTCACTGGTTAGATTCATTTACAATATGTATTAGTAAATGGCAATAGTTTATATTGACGTGCACACTTGGAAAACACGTTGTTATTATAAATACCAGATGCTTTCAGTTTACACATGAATAGCTTCAAGTGTTTAGTCACAGTTAATTGAGTTAATCGATGCTTTGCAACAGATTAAGGAAGAAATGTTTGTAACAATTCTACATTTAATAACTTTACATATCTATGTTATTTTATTCATGTTATATACACATTGCTAGGAAAAACTAGTTTAAGATGTTCGAGGATATTCAAATGAACAGCGCTGTATAGCTGATGCCACGCTGCAATCTGCATTCCTTATTATCAAAGCTACGAGTTTGGTGATGATAAAAACGATCAAAATTATTGTCTCAACACAGAACGGTTCGGTGACGTTTTGAAAACAATTAAGAACCCTGCGGGTGAACGCTGATGGCTCGGGCGCGCCGCAAATTTTGCACACAGCAACAGGTATTTCGTGGTTGTTAGCACGCGAGCGTCGCGTCTGCAAGTGACATTATTCGTGTTATCCCGAACGTTTCAGCAATTTCTTTGACGATGATTCTTTTTTTGTCCCGGAGATCGCTGTCACGATGGCGTACCACCGTCGAAAACGGCGAAACCGCGAAACGAACCAGGGAAACATTTATGAGCGTTCGCTATCGGGCAAACCAAAAACGTGTCGGTGTTCCTCTCTTTACATAAGCGAAAGAATCCGGAGGAAGTCGCGGTGCGGCGCAAATCTCCGTATCAAAAGAGGGAAATAGTCCCTTTAAATCTGAAACGCTGCTGTAGTCGTAAAAGATACGTGACGCTCTGTAGAATATGTATCGAATCGTTTCATTCCCCAGTAGAAGATACAGAAACGCGGATAAATAGGATATTCAGAATACAATTTCCTTCGTAATTCCGATTTCTGTAAACGATGCCGCTACATTACACCTAGATAATTTGGTTGCGTATTATATTTTTCCAGGAACATTGACAGAACAGAAGGGAAAAGCGAGTTTAGGTCATCAGAACGCCATCGAGCAGAAGCAGAATGGATTTTAGACGAGAACAAAGGTAAGTTCGCAGGAATGATTAGAAACTGGAACCAAACATTTTCTATCACAGTTTGAAGTTGGTCTGACTATGCAATCTCCATATAAAGTTATATGTGTTCTAAACGTAGTGTGTTCCTTGATTTTGCTAGACAATTTCAATTATACTTGCTCGTATAGTTTCAGTTATAATACAAATTGAGTCATCAGACATGACCAAGAGTAGCATAATATTTATTGTTTCTATCGTAGAATCGCCAAAAAATGAATTGAAGATTTCTTAAAATATAAATTTATTCAACGAACTCCATAAAATGAAAAATCTCTTTTGACATTAATTAGTTTAAGTGTTTATTTTCATTAACTTGTTTTATGCTCCATCTTAAATCCCGTTACGACACTACGAGTTCCACTTCATTTAAAAAGTGGTTCGACAATTTAATCTAAAATCTGTACAGACGTTCAGAGCTCAATCTTCCAATTCTACCAGTAGGAAAAATAAGCTTGGCTGCGTTTAATGCAACCCATCGGTTTATCGATGTTCCAATTGAAAAAGCTAGAACATAGAATGGAAGAGGATATCCTCGTGAAATTTTAGAGATCCCATAAAGGGGAATGTTTTCTCGCAAATCCGTATGCTCGTCTTTGACCCTCTTCCTTCGAGACCTGTACTTATCAAAACAGTTTTCATCTGTAGCTACCACAGTGACCCTTTTAACGACAATGTGATTGAATCAAAGTGTTTCGATCGTTTGTTTTAGTCCGGTATTCACTTCGCCAAATCACTTCGTGAATTTCCTCACTTTACCGTGTAGAACGAAAACTTTGCTCTCATCACTCTCTTTACATTATCTTAACGACATATTTTTTAAACCCGTTCTTGTCCGCTTTTCGTTCCGTTTGATCATTGAAATACAAAATAAATGCATAAGAATTTTACGAATTCATTTCTAGATTTCACAGGACACAATATGCGTTCATACATTCTTGTCTTTATAGTTATTGATTAATTTGTAATCTTAATGTACGTTTAAAATACGAAAACGTATGAATACCGCTTTTGGATGAATTTGATGAAGGATCGTGAAAAATGCCAATTTCCATTCATTTATTAATGAGAATTTCACCGACTTATTTAATTCGTGATTACATTTAGCACATATATTAATTTTTTGAAAGATTAACATACAATTTAAAATACGGAGATTCTTACTCTTAATTTTAATAGCCACCACTAGATTTAGTAATTTGGTCAAACATCAAATAAAAACGCCAAGATTTCTTTCCATTTATTTGTTACTCAGAATTTAGTCATTTTTACAATACATCACTGCACTTAAATTCGAAACAAATAAAACCGATTTCCATAATAGTCCCATTCATGTTTTGACCGGTTCGGTAGTTTAAACGAATACAAAAATACGTGAACGCTGCTTTCGGTTAATATCCATTCGATCAAACTATCGGATCAGTAAAAAATCAATCAAATCTGAATCAGTCCAAACATTGACTGGCAAGGAGGAGAGGGAACTGAAACTTTATTCAGCCGGTTACGATCACGGACCGTTGTGCAGCGAACTGCAATGTGTGGACAGCTTTGAATAGAAGCGGATAAAGTTGATCTAAGCCGGCAGAGCTTCGCGCTAGGGATTAGAAATCAGCTTAAACCTCGATACTCCAGCGAGCACCGATGAAGAGTGCAAAGTGTAGTACGTGCCATGCAAGAGACGAGAGCTAAGGATCCTAAGAGGATTTTAGGATCTCCAGGAATTCTGACACATTTTCGTATATGTCTTGGAAACCATCGAGCATTGTGGAAGGTGAAAATCCCCTTAGCGTTCTGTTGTTTAAAACAGCATGAAACCACCTAATTTTCGCCTGAAGGCCAAATTAGTAACAAATTTTTAAGAAATATCAGATATTTCGTAAAATCTTTTATCCAAGGATGTGATTTGTCAATTTTATGTTCATGAAATTGACAAATCACAAAACTACGACTAATGACCATCAGTCAAATCTAACTTAGAGAATCTTGTTATACTTTAAGAATACCATAAAACCTCAGCAGCAGATTGTCATACAAGAACGAAACGAGTAAGTTCGACCCGGCGTATTAATTTTCGAATTACACATTCTGAATCTAATTAACTATCTCAACGGATCATTTTCCACAAATTTTCCGAGATGTGTAGCCAACGTAGCGTTAGGGCGATTTTGAAACACGACCCGATCCGTGGCCCCGCAATCCCGGGATGCAATCATCGTTTGATGCCCGGGGGATGACCGAAGTTGGTGGTCGATCAGGAAGGAAAGGGATTATTGGAAGAATAAACCGTAGACTCATGATCGAGAATGTGTCGGAATCCGGCTGATTACTTGGTGACTAGTGCGAGGCAGCAATCATGGGCAGCTGAATTCGCCTCGCGAGAAATATCGACTGGAAGACTGATATCGTCTTGTTTTGAACAGTAATGGAGAAAGTACACAAACCGATTGTAATTTTGCCTTATCTTTGTAATTAGTTCTTTCATTCGGATGAACCATTGACACCATTACGAGTAGTATTCGTGTTCAAGATTATTTGAAAATTTAGGTATTGGATGACGAGATCGTTCGTCGAAGTCGAGGAACGTTCTTGGCGAAATTAGATTTTGTAATTGACTTAAAAATTGTGACTGGAGATATTTTTATGAAAACGTGGAAACAAATAATATCATTATGATCTTTGAATTTAGTTCATCTCCAAGATATACATAGATCTATCCTAATCCCTAAATCGGGCTAAAACCGACAGAAACGAGCCAAACGGGCCAGAGCGGTCCGAAACGGGCTAAATTGAGCCAAACGGGCCAAAACGGGTCTGCGGCGCAGTGTAACGTGCCGCCAGGGAGTACGTTTCGATGGAGTCCCGCTTGGTATTATATTATGGTTGGGAACGCATCTCGGGACGGTACCGTTGCAGAACCCTGGTGTGCTACGACAAGGAAACGCTCTCTTCGGAGATACCTTTAGTTACAATCAAGTCTCGTGCATAATCCCACGCTAACACTGTTTGTAATCTCATATCGCTATTCCTTTAAACAGAGGAAAACGTAACCAACGCGCTTCAACTTAATACATGGTATATGTACCATGGTAGATTAATTACAAACTTACATAGCTAATCTAAATTTCAATCTTGCTTTTCTCATAAGAAAAACGTTCTGAAGACCCGAATTAATATTTCAAACTTGTTTCGTTTGTTGTCTTCGAAATTATAATTAGTTAAGTAAAAAAACTACGGTTAGAAAGAATTCAGGAATACTCGGAATGGAAAACAGAGAGAAAAAACGAGAAGAGATAATTGAAGATTGAGGTAATGGAACCCAAAGAACGAGCTAGGAACAAGTTTTCCGTCTACGTGGCAACGCGGCCGAGAGACGCGTCAATGTGTTTGGAAGTTTACGAACTTAGAGAAGGGTTTTACTTATGTATTGTTCATCACAGAAACGACTATTGCCGAGATGAACCCAGCTGCGCCCCTCCTGCATATCGCCTTTCTTCCTCTCGCGTTTTTCCGCCCTGTTGTTTCAAGTATTTATAAAAAGCGTTAAACCTTCGGAACTTAAACTAGAATACGAACGATAAAAACATGGACGATATTATTGTAGCGTCCGCGTATGTACTGCGTTCCAGGAATTTCGAGTGTCGAAATTAAATTTATTTCAATTCTGTAGTGTATCATTTTGCCGCCGCGTCGATTCGCAATTACACAGTCTACGCGTAAAATAATTTTAGCTGCAGGCATGAGATTAAACACATTCAGCAAGTGCAATTTTATAAAATACAGAATTACTGATTCGTATTTCCAACACCGATCGGGAAATTCGAATAAATGGAAAAGGGCAAGCATCGAAAATTATATGCGAAATTGATATCTTCTTTCATACGTTTACGATTTATTGCATATACCGTTCCGTTTTAGCATTTTGTTAAATGGCCCAGAACAGTTTTCAAATTCACTGGACATTTCACCGCGCACGCACCATGCAGATTTTATAGGCCCTTCTCTATTCTCTCTAGATTTAAATTTTAAACGTTCCGTGGAACGTTCCCACCTTTTCTATTTTTCATGCCGTAGGCTGCAATAAATCTTCTCGTTCGGCGTTCTGCGAACTCAGCTACAGGATATGATAAATATTTTAACACGGATCCACGGAATAGACGAACACTACTACTGGTTTTATAATCCTTCATAGAGTAATGTTAACTGAAATCAATGCACGCATACGTGTACAATGGCACGCATGATGCTATTTAGCAGATAAGCTTTCATGTACAATATTGTGGAACGTACACATCTCCTTCAGCTAACCGTAGTTAGGGTCCGTGAAAATATTGTAGCTGCGAACAATCTTCATTACCCAAGTAACTTACGAACGTATAATTTATGCATTTTCCACATGAAGAAATACCAGGTGCCATAGCTCTTAAAGGTTCATCTTCAAATATTTAATGAACCCTCGCGTAGGATTATTGCATTTTTAACACTCGTTACTCGCGAGGGACTCGTACACGTGACGAGTGAGAGGATTTGTGAGATTCCAGCGGCTGGGAATAAGAAATATAAAAAACTTGATTCTGAACAACGCAGTCGGATGGAATAATAGGTTCAGCGAGGTCCAGTGAATCTCGAGCTAACTCCGTATCTATTGCTGTCGAGCTGTTGATTTAATAATGCATCGAGTCACGATCTCCCATTTTTTCTTCATTCTGTAATGTTCTTTCTCTGTACCGAGACTTTCTCTCTGTTTTATCGCGGACTCTTCCTTCCAGACGGCTCAATGTCTCCCAGACCTTTTTACGCGAAAGTCCCTCGCCCCTGACGATAGGCACGTCTCGCGTTAACGATTGGAATTCTCGCTTTTATATTCCCCGCGTTGCGGGTCAGCTTTGCATGTCGTGAAAAATGATGCTTCACATCTGGAGATGAAAGTGACTGAATAAAGAACGTATTTTTCCAGTCCGGAAGTTTTTCATTACGATTTTTTGTCCGTATAGCTCGGCAGAATTTGACTTTACAACCAAAACTTCTATTCGCACGGTTAAATCTGTGTAGCCGACAGCTTTGGTAAAATTCCAGCGAATGTCTTTAAAAGGATTCACGATCGAAGTTCTAACATGGGTAGGAAAGAAACAAGGAGAGTAGAAAACGCTGTTAGCTCGATGTTTCCCGCACGGAGAAACGTAATTTCAGCTATTAACTGGCTACAAGAGTGTTCCTCTCAACTGTCTAACCATCTGCAGATATCACCCGCGTAAAGACAGGAAGAGCTACAAGCTGAAGGCTCCTGCACGGCTCGTTATGATTTTAGCCAAGTTCCGTATTTTCTTAGGGTTTCGCGTCCCTTCCGTTTCTTATTTCTACCGCATAAAACACCGGATTCAATGGAATGAAAAGATATACCGAGCAGAACTTCATTCAAGCTGCTTCTTATTTCCAATATTTTCTTCCGTCTCTTCGACAAACACACGCGTTCAATTCAAAACTGTTTGCGTTCTTTGTTTAACTTAAAAATAAATAACATCGGTTCACTTAAAAATAAATAACATCGAGAATATACGATATCGGTTATCGGAACAGCTGTGATAATTTCCTGAAAATATATTTGAAGATCAATATTTCATTCGTGCAGAAGTAAAAAAACGAATTGCACGTTGGACTTCCTAGCTTGAAGCGGTTTTGCCACATGGGGATCAGTTTATGACCTGGCCGCATTACTTCCACGCAACTGTACTCATTCGACACGAAACATTAATCGCGTCTCCGGTATGTTCGTCCCGAAAAACACGCACATCGTATAACCGTACAAAACGGATCATCGACTTAACTTTTTCCGAGACATACCCCCATGTCCCAACTATTTCTAAGACGGTCACGTTTCACTTTAAACGGCCACTGACCACGTTACCACGGTAAATCAACTAAACGTTTCCGCGTACATACCTCGATGTTTATGACCACCCGCTATCCATCGAATTTCTTTCCGGCGCCTTTTTTTCCTTTCCTAATACGTAGAGCTTTTCAGTCAGCTTTTTCCTATTTTACCTAAAGGATCCCTCACACAAGAATAGATCTGTGACAGTAGTTCGATTTGCAGCATTGATTGCCGGACTTGGTGTCTTTTATTTTTTCAAAAAACGAATGAGGAACAATATGTAAAAGACAGCATTAGTGGTTCGAATAAAAAATACGATATTAGAATAGATATTGTATATTATAATACGTCTTCGTCCGGAGTTTAACGACTAATCGCACAATTTCTTTATGCAGTCAGAACAAACACGTTTGACCATATATTATCGTACTCTCGCTATCGAGCTACATAGTACTTACCTTATAAAAGATACAAAGATAATGAATCAAGATACGTAGGTAACGTAACGAAAAGTCGTAAATTTTATTTCGCAGTGTACGTTCACCCATGTGCGTGATGAAAAGAAGCCTGACCCTGGCCTGGGAATGCTTACACGGTTAGCGCGGTGGCCAGTAAACGGACCGCGTGCTCGTAAAATGCGGCGATCGCAAGACCGCAATAAAGACTTCCAATTGGTCGTGCGCTCAAGATAGGAACGTAGAGTGGCGCGGGGCGAGCCAAAAGCGAGGGGAAAGGGTTGGGAGATCCGGGCAGAAGTGCACCCCGTGGACCGGTGCCAACGGCCGTCCGGCAACCGGCCGCTACTCTCCCGTGCTCGTTGCATCGAACCCGCCAGTCGTACGTAAAGGGATCGGTATTTATGGTACTGCCACATTGATTCGTGTAAAGCCGACGGTACTTGACCTCTTCAGTGTAAAGTAGTAGCCGGTCGAAACCACGAATGAATTCGGTTTACTCCGTTCTACGCTGGTGTGGTGCGGTATATATGCCCGACCGATCGGTTACCGTTCCGTGGATAGAGACATTAGCAAGGACTACTTTATGTACAACCGATCCAGCCGCGATAAAAATTTCATTTGAAACAGGAATTTACGGCGGTTCGAAACTACGAGCGCATTCAAGACTAGGCGATGAACCGGTAGGGAAAATTTTAAGGGACGATGGTATGAATCAAGGAATGAAAATCCAAAGTGCTATTTTCGTTCGAGGTTTCTTTGAACCATCAAAATTTAAAAACCAATTTAAGATATTGGCAAAATATTTTAATGTAATTATTAATCTTCGCAGGATCATTAATGTAATATCTTCATTTCATTAATGCCTTTAACGATTAAATGGTTTCAAACACTGATTGATTAAATATAAAAAAGGAACACTTCGATGAAAAAATATGACGAGTAAATAACACGTAATAAAGTTTCAAATGTAACTTCTCTCTCAGCCGTCTACGGTAATTTCACTAAATTCGTTCCCTTCGCGCAGACGATACACTCTCGGGGTTTTCGCGCACGCGTTATAATAAATTCCGGTAATTTGTGCGCCGACCGCAATGAATTTCACGCGTGTTATTTCCATAGCCGCGTAGCCGAGAAAATATTAGAGAGGTAAGATAACGAGTCAACAAAATACATCGCACTGTAAAAACGATTCACACGTTCCCAATTAACTACCAAATGTCTGCTGATTTTTCGATCAGCTGTCTAGTAGAAGATAATAATATAATGTTTAATAAATAGAATGCAGCAGTTCTAGAATGGAAAATCACGAAAATTCTGATATGATTGTTACGAGATAATTTCATAAATGAAGACCGAATAAATTAATCATTGGGACATATGAGATTCAGATTATTAGATTTCTATTTTAACTTTTTAGTTGAAACGCCTAATATAAGATATAACAGAATCTACTATGTTGAATCTTGATAATACTTTTACACGTGTAAAAAATCCCTTTCATCCTCCTCCACATGCTGTTAACATGAATATTAATATATAAGATTATTAATTTTTATACATCATTGCCATCCTTAGAAATTAGTTTAACTAACTGTTAGCCACACTCGCAATGTCGCAATAATTAGAGCTAAGAAGGTGTCGGCTGGCTGAAATGTAACGTAATAGTAATTCGGCCGTCCTTAGGTAACCGCGAAATGGAAACGGAGACAATACAACTTAACCTCGCACTGTAATAGCAATACCCCACAGCCGGAGTCAGGATTGGGCGCGGTGTTTCTAGGCGAGAGTCCTCGGGGCCAAATCGAATTGCCTTCCATGAAGCGGAAGCACATCGGTTTACTTGCAGATTTCTCGGCTGTGTTGGTTGCCACGGAGATCATGTACTGCACGAAGCTCAACTTAGATCAAGTTATAATCACGTCAGATATTCGTCCGTTAACATATAATTTACCATCCCATACCAATTTCACCCCTTTCCATTCCCGGCTCTTGACCAGATTTCCACAGTAACCATCTATCATTGGACAAGCACTGTAGATTGTTCCGGTGATATCTAGTTTCTGTGTCAACGGCATCTGCGACGTAGCTCCGCCCTGCCCCGTGAAATGTCTTTGTCTTCCGAAATCTCTCTCGCATTAATCTTGACCCTCAGCTTCCTAGTTCCTTCCCGAGCGTAATTCAACATTACACAAGTTGTTACGGATTTTTGATCTGACACATTTTCTTCACAGTTCAATTAATATTTCTCACTTCTCGTCATTATCCATTTCTTGCAAATATTATTTAAGTGCTAATTCTAGAAGTTTGTCTATCCGTATACATACATATAATTCTTGTATTGAAAAATCTACTGTATACATGAATTTTATTTACAAATTGTTCATGGTATGCGTTTGCATATGTATAATGGCATTAACGTGATACCTTTCGTGCCATCGTATCGTCGTGAACGGCCAATATATTGGAAACGAGCTTATAGCGTCGTTTTTCTATTTTCAGTTCGCTAAAGGTGACATGGCTGACGCGTCCCTATGAATTTTGCCTACATTTTGTACGCTACGTGACACCCTTTGCACGTCGTCCAAACGACGTCAAATTCTTTCCTCTCTAACTCTGGCAATGATTTTTGGATACCCTTATAAATCTCAAGAATGTGCTCAGTCACTACATAGAAAGTGTTGCTTTTACCCTGAATACGTTGACGCTGCATTAAACACCACACGGATTTTCTGCTAGTACCAACAATCGTCCATTTACAAATTTGTTATCGTATTTAATTATAACAGAATTTTAAAAGAAATTAAATAATCTCTGTGATATTAAAAAAAAATGCAAATTCTCTGATGTATGCATAGTGAAATTTTTTAAATAACTGAGCCGAATCATTCGCGGAAGGAGTCACGGAGATTGTTCTCCTCTCTGTATTTCTCGATGGATCTGTAACATCGAATCTCGCATTCTGTAAATTTTAGTCGAACTGAGATGGAAGCAGTTGGTTGGTAACGAGCGGAGAAACTACCTAAAACGGGCAACGCAACGAAGCCGTATTTGTCTGCGGATAAGTAAAGTCCGATCGGCAACGATAATACTGCAGATTATAGCAACTTGCTGGAAGCGACCGGTGAATCTCATAATGCTTAAACATAATTTATTACGTATCGCGTTTAACACAGATACGTTAATATTGTGGTTCGAACAAGTTTCGCGGCTATCCACGTGCCGGATAATCGAGAGTTTACTATTCCTGCGGCTGAAACTGTTTCCTGTCCCTCCCTTTCCCCCTTGTTTCTGTCTTCCATTCCCCACCATCAAGTGGCTAAGTTCGTTCTCACGTATAAACGACAGGGGGTGGGAAGATGAATACGTTTAACGCTTTTAATTTGATAGGATATGAAAGAGCTCCGGCACGGAGGAAATTTCCGTGCGTTTGTCGGCAGCTGTTATCGTGACGGGATTCGAGTGCTTAGTCGTGTTTAATGTCGGCATGTCATACGCCATAGAATCTGTTAAAACGCAGAAAGCCACGATTAACCACCCTCGCGGTACAACATAATTCAATCTTTTCGCGTCATGTTTCAAACGCTTGTAAAAACGCAATTTACTTTATGACCACGAGCGGTCATAAACCCGACCGTAAATGTGCTCTGCTTTAATTATATCTGGTCAGTTAAGTGAACTGCCAATGCTTGGATCCAGTTATAATTGTTAATGCTTCAGCAATTAAACAGGCGGACTGGATAGGCGTTTAATCAAAGTTTACTATCGATTCTTACGTATACTATTTCTGTTCTCGAAGCTCAGAATTTTCCGATCAATGAAATGCTCAAACTTGAAGCACATATTGGGAAAAGTATTAACTATAGACAATAAAAGTGATCTGAATGTATTTATTTCAATTCTTTGAATCACAATATGTAAACGCAATATTTTTAATTTTTTGTAAATAGGTCAAACATTATCAATTTCTACGTTTAATTTCTACTATACGAACATTTTTCGTGTACAGTGTTGAATACTTTTCTTTTGTATTTATCTCCTCAATATTCCTATTATTTCCTTGTACATTTTCCCGTTCGATTTCATTTTTCTGTTAGATATAATCGAGGGTGACTCGATAAAGCAAAAGGGACAACTGAATTTACATAATTTTCCTCTAACCGGCTAGTGAAGCGTATACAGTCCTGACGCTATCATAACAAAGAGGAAGTCCTGAAGTATATACTTTCGCAAAGCAAAACAGAACTACTCCCGAGGCCATAGCACTAGCAGCGTTCGATTTGAAGAGCCGTCTAGGATAACGACACGCGACGGCTCTCCTCTAGCGCGACGAGAAAACTTCTTAACCACGTCGAGTCAGCATGATACACATCCTGGCGCAAAGGCCTCTCGTTTGCGCGCATGTTTCCGATCTAATTTGCACTTTACAGATCTCAACTAGAACTGGATGCATAGAGCTACGCTTTGCGTTTACGAATGTTAGTATATATTCTACTGTTATTAGATAGAAAGAGAAATGGTTGCAAGTAAATTCTTCCATTATTACAATTAACGTTTAGATACCTGCCCGGAAAAAAGCGCAAGCCTCAGTTTCGACTCGAAAAGCCTGAAGCGAAACTGGCTTCATTTTTTCATGCTAAAACTCCAGTTAAAGAGGAAGCCAGACGTATCTTTTAAAAATGATTCCGTCCCTGCGTAGTCGGAGATGCAAAGGGGTAAGTAGATATAAATGTTAAACGTCATAATTTAATTTCCGCTCATGCATATTTTCCGGGGTGCGCTGCACTCCACGGCCATACGCCAGAAGAAATACGCGATGATGGATGTAAAAGTCAAGAGATACAAAGCGAAATTCCCAGCATTGTCCAGGAATACGAATACGTACGAAGAACCGGACGTAATAGTACGTAGGTACGTACGTACTCGTACATGTGTTTCAAAGAAGAATTACGACGCCATTAGGGGCATGAACTGTAGAGCCGCCTCCTAATCTTCATCATTATTTTACCAATTTATTTTAATTGAGCGATTCCGGTGCTTTTAGCCAAATATAATTGCTATTGTAAATTAAAACAGACGGAGTAAAAACAACAGCAATTGTCAATAATTATATCTATCAGTAGAGTTGTTAAGTTTTGTCGCTGGACATAGCCATGTATCTTGTTTACTTAATAATCTGATATTTTGCGCATCCCAGGTAACAACAGGGATAACTCTTGAAAGACTCTTTAAAATTTATTTAATCGTAGAAGCGGTAACATAGTGAAAAAAGTTGATGAAGAAATTGTAGAGAACGGATTCCTCGTAACGAATCCTCAACAACTGAATTGCTCGAATGATTCTTTGAAGTTACTGAAGATGTTATTTACAGAATGCGCTTGAGTCGACAACTCCGATAATGGAACTCCGATCGTCGATACCAAGAATCGCAAATAAAGAACGAATAAATGTTTGAAAAATTCCATGCTGTAAGGAACCGGCGAGACTATTGTAAGTCGAAGGGGATGAAAGGCAGAGGATACCAGAGATAACAAAATATACTCGCACCTACTCTTCCTTTCTTTCTGCCGTGCGCCGTTCCATCGGGTATCTACTTTATGCTAACGCCAATTCAACAACCGACGCTGTATCTTTCTTCTTTCTTCATATCGAAACAATGATGATCGTACAATGCTAGGGCACACAGAGCATTTCAATTGGTCGCTTCTCTGCGTTTGGTTATACTTTCTAAAGTCCCGCCTTGAAATTTTCCACATACATAGCCGTGCCGCTGGGAGATCCGATGCCGTTACCCACCTCCTATGAATTCTTAGTTCGCGCGCTGTACGCCTGAATTTCTCTTTATCCCTGAAACCGGGATTGGAATGTACAGGATATATAGAGCATGACAAAAATATTCTTTGGTGTATCGTAAAAAACTTGAAATAATAAGAACTTCGGAACATGAAGATTTCAAATGTGAAGCTTCCGGCATTAGAATGACATTAGACGAATTTTAAAGCAAACGTCAAAAAAATCATTTAAGTATTAATTTCCATGAACAGAAGAACGTGAAACTATCAATTACTTTTCCCAAAATTAAGGTGAAGCCAAAATATAAATGCATTTTACTAACGCGCACGAGCAAGCAGTGAAAAATGTGTACCGTGGTCGCACAAGGATAAATCGTCGCGATTTCCTTTTCACCTTTAAACGCATCCAGCCTCACGGTAAAGTCTTCTCGAGTCAAGGATTTCCTTTTTCAAAGAATCGTTAGAGCCAGTACCCGCACAAAAGCTTACGTAATGTAGCTTACACTCCCGGCAAGTGTTTCTCCGTCTCTCTTTCTCTCTCTCTCTCTCTCTCTCTCTCTCTCTCTCTCTCTCACTTTGCTCTCGGCGGTGCTGCCGGTCTTTTCAAACCTGTTTTTAAGGTGGATCGAGCGCGCCAATAATGCCATAGGGTACAGTGCATTTGTGTTCATTTGCGCTCACCTCGCCGTAACGAAATCATTAACCTGTGTCCGCCAGACCCTCCCAACGATAACGTAATCACTCCGCCTGTTGGGTCCACTGTGAACGTTATTTAGCGGGGAACTGTGGCCAACGGGAGCTCAGTTGAAGCTCGATGCACCTCGAGACGAGCCTCGTCTCATTGTACGTTTAATTCTTCGAATAGATTTCGGAAAATTTGTAGTTCGACGTTACCTGTTTCACATCGCGTCGCGTCGGTGATATATGTTTACCGTGTACCGTGTTTACTTCGCAGAGGGAAGTTGATACGTGATAAAAAGAAATATGCCGGGAAGTAACACACCGAAGATATGGTGCCCGAAAGAGAACTATCGGTCGTGCGAAACCGATGGTATCTCGATGTCGACTACTTCCGGTTCATCGAACTGCAAAGGGTGGAAGGATATCGGGACGGTAATATATCGGGGCACGAGGGTGAAGCAACAAGGGGAGCTTCTTATCCTGGTACCATCGACAATGGTTATCCTCGACTCCGAACATTCCAGGTAACTGTCAGTTCCTCGTTTTTAAATATTATCTTTAGTAATTTTATGAACAGGGAAATATATTCTACCTTCAAGCAAATATATTGTAAAATAATGTCGGGCATATTTGAAGTACGTAAAATCTAGATAGGATGCGGAGAGTTCATATGAATTGTGTCAATACGTCTTATTTGCACACGGAATACACCGAATTAATATTTTGTTTCGACGGTTTTTTAATTTCGACATTGTATAAACATGGTTCCATTCGATACTATTTCGTGTATGTACGTAACGCAGATTAAACTGACGGACTTTCATCACGGTTCCATCACGAATCAAAGAATTTGTTCAGATAAAAATATTTTTGGCGAGAAATTCTGTAATTCTTGTCTTATGATTATTTACGATTTATACAAGTCAAAAGTGAAGATATCTCATTGTAATCAAGGAAATAAAAGAAGGAAAATCGTAGTAATCTTTAGAATTCCTTATGAATATTCACTGACTTACCCAATAGATACTTGCATAAGCAATAGAACGTAAAATTCATTATGCAATAGAATAAATTTATTATGATAGATTATGCATTATGCATATGAATTCATTATTTGCAATAGAACGGGTCCGGATTCGGACACTGATTTCACTGTCAAGAAACTATTTTATTCAAAGATGACTTCTGATAACTGCGGACAGACACTCCGGAATTGTCGGGAAATTTTCCGTCCCGGCCTATCTCGATTCCCGTGGTCGTCCTGCTGTTGTGTGGCAGTTTTCCGAGTGACGGCCGGTCTTCGTCCTTGGCCACTATGGCGCTGATGCAAGGCTCGCCCGAATTTAACGTTAGCGACGCTCTGTAGGGGTTGCAAAATGAAATAAAAATTAGAGTTTCCTCGCACTTCAACACCGCGCGGAATCCGTTGCCAAAATCGTGCAGAACTCTGCGCAGTGGACTGTATTTGACGGAGAGAACTTCCTCAATCTCCAATTTTCGCTCTCAATCGGTCAATCGACTCCACAAATAAGTCTCTTGCTGTGAAACAGAGTACAATCACACTTAATGTCTGCCCCTCTACACCGTGTAAAGGTGGAAGCTCGTAGCAACGAGCTAAGACGATAAATTCAAGTCTATTCCGACCTAAGAACCCGAGTTAAAACGCAACTCCGAGAAGCCAGTAACGCTGGACAATTCATAGCTCGTATTCGCTTCACCGTGAACTTCTGCTTGGCTGTGATTTTCTTCCGATCGGGCTCAATGCTAGCTAATGGGAAAAATAGGCATGAGATTCGCCAAAACTGGCTGTTGCATATGCAGTCTGTCAACACGGTTATCCAAACTCTCAGTGTTTCCACCGTAACGATTCGTCACAGACGGAATCGGCGCGAATCGGAATTCTTCCACGCGCATGTCGACCATGGTGTTCTGCGGAGAAGGGGTTCGCCGATCCGTTTATCACATTTATTCCTATTCCTTTTCTCACTCTACACTTTTCGAAAACCAAACGCTTCTACCCGCTAGGCGGGTGACTCATATCGCGTATTGACACTACTATACGGTGTAGTTTTTATTGCGATCGTCAAATTCGGCAAGTGCCTCGGCAGAACAACAAAAAACGTTCCGGAGGTCGTATAAATTACGGATGTCTTCCGTATTGTTATTTTTACAGCAGTTAATTCGACCCGTACCTCGGAAGAAAAATCTCATTCTGAAGATCGCACAAAGTAACTAAATTCCACGATCTGAATTATTAAAATTACTTTCCAATTTTAAACAAATTACGTCCAATAACTGAACATCAAATCACGAAGTAAATACAAACTTTCATGAAACGGTAAAGAAATGGGCAAGTTTGAGATGTCTGGTCCGTATAATTAATATTACGAAATGTCTAGTCCCCATAGTGAATAAAATAAAATAATTTCATGCGATTTGAAACCTTTTAAGTGTATTTCTGATATTAACAGTTATCCGATATTTATTGATCAACATCACCCAATAATAACCGTATTTTCTGCCATTCTTTGCACATGAATATTCTGTTTTTTTCGATACTTCGACTCACTGAACGGACTTACAAAGAAACTAGTTTCTCAACTGAAGCAAAAAATTGAAGGGAGGCCAAAGTTATCTCTTCGATAGAAAACTATCGGACCGCGTTTAACTTAGTCGGAAAAAATATCATAGGAGTAGCAGGTGTCGGTTCTCATTGTGGAAGGCGTTCACGTTGCAGCTTCTTGCAAACCTCGTTGCACGGAAATTCGCAAACGTATGCACGTGCGTGCCATTCGTTCGGACCCTACGTCTAGCGAAAGTATAAGGTACAGGTGCAAAGGGAGGAGCGACGCAATTGCGACTCACAACTACCGGCCAGGAATACATTCCTTGCTCCGCGCACGTGATCTACGGTGCACGTTGTTTCTTCGGTAGAACGTGCCATTCCCCGGCTCGTTTCGACCATTCCGATTGGATAACGCGCCCGTGGGAAGACACAAATAAATGTCCTTCTTTGCGCCGCGTTAATTTTTAACGCGTTTCCATTCCCATCACTCTCGAAGTCGATGTTCCTTCATTACGGAATTTTGGATCGACCTCTTCAGCTATCCTCTTTCAGTTTAGATTAGGATCTCTATACTTAAAAGTAAACCGCAAGAGTTAAATGTGTCATTTCATCCAAGAAGATATTTGTTACCATTCCTGTTTAAAAGGAAACCAAAATGTAATGAATAATATTAATGTAAGGTTATTTTAAACAATCTAATCGACAATTTAATTAGCACGTGTTCCGTGTTCTCGTAAATCTCTCTTTTTGTCTAACCATCAAAGTTACAATCCCGACGCTCAGCAGAACGCGGTAATATTCAAAATTGAAGAAATGGGTTTTCTTTACATTAATGGAAAAAATAATGAACGAGTGACAGTGTCCAATAAAATTCAATCTGAAACTCGGATGAAAATAAGCAATATATTTACTTAAGGGCACAGAGGGTAGCAAGAGCGATCGAAACCTATCGTAAAAGCCACGTTACGTGAAACGTCCGTTCGGCAACAGTTAGCCAGAGCAAATAATTTGAAGAGATCGCTTTCATCAAACCGCCAATAAATTCGTCGGCGGAAGCAGGATCCGAGTGAGCTGCGATATCAAACGAAGCCACGAGAACGGTTGCTCACGTTTCCATCAACGTATAAACTCGTTCTTCCGTTCTTAACGTCGAAAAAGGCATCGGCAATGGTGGCGACCCAAGAATCGAACCTCTTTCTATTTGGTCGAAAATAAATTGCAAGGAAAAGTCGGCGGTCGGCTGTTAACCCTCCCCCCTTTACCCACCCTAACGACGCATCGCTTTTTTTTTTATCCTCTCCTCTGAGATACCCGGAAGAGGAGAAACTGCCCGATGGCTGTTCAGAAGCTAGGCGACCAAAAGAGGGTTTACATTGATCGGCAAATCCCATCGGTTTTCCCATTAAATATTTACAGCCGGGAACCAGAGGTCCGGAGGTTGCCTTGTACATCCGCGTGGAAACCCGCGTTTGCGGAAATGAACACAAGCAAATCAGCAAATACCATCCTTATTATTATATGAATGTACCTACAGCCGAGAACCCTGTGATAAAACGGATTCGATAAACAAAATTCTCTTCGCATCCGATATAAACGAACCATGTAATCGATTGCTCGTTACGTTACGCCCCGCCATCCGAAAAACTCTTACGTACATAACCACTGTGTATGTATGTATGTACATTGGAACGGAGTTGGCTAACCATTACTCCGTTCACGAAAACTAATCGCGATTCGAGAAAGTAACTCGAGCCGTTCCCTGTTCGTTTGATACCGTGCAGCTGGTTAACTGTCACTTTGCCGTTACGTTCCCAGCTGCGTGCATCCCGGTGATCAATAATTTTGTAAGAGCCTCGAGCCGACACGAACTCCCACCTTTTCTGAAATCGGTTTACTTTAATTCACTTACAAGTTAACTTTCCTTTCTTGTTACTCCTTTAAGAAGAGCGTACCCATTAATTAACCGTTTCCCGAAGGAAAACCTTCGAGCAATTAACGTTTAATCGAGCGTTCATCGTTTTTATCGGATCGAACGGGACCGAGCCGAAGAGCCGGCGAACTCGCGAACAATCGCGTGCGATATCGCGAGGGTAGGAAGCAGTAGGTACGACTCGATCAGGGAACTGGTCTAATTAAGTCGAATCCCTTTTATGCTAATTCACCGGTTTCCCAAACTTCTCACCAAGTCCCAGCGAACTCTTCGGGACTTTATCGGGTCTTTACGGGTCTTAGCGTTCACGCGTTTCTCGTTATGCCTCGTCGAGAGTACCAGGAATATTTATTCGGCCGCGTTTCCGTGTACACGAGCCCGCTCGATTTGTCAAGATTACGCGAAATCGAGTCTTCCCTAGTTTGAAGAAAATAGAAGCTGCTGTACGCGGATCTGGCCACGGTTTCAAATCTCGCGACGGATAGGTGCGAGCGCCTCCCAGAAGCTCGCCACCAAGAATGCCTAAGCATTTGCATAATTGTGCGTACAAATTTCGAACTTTGCTAGAAGGATTTGCCCGTCTCACCGCGAGCGTACACGAGAAACCTGCGACCGCGGTTCCTCGTTCACAGATTCCGAATTCTATCCAATGAATTATTTATGCGAATACGCGCTGTTTTAAAAGACAGCGTAATTTCTGCCACCGCGTTTGCATTTCCGCCGCGGTTTTAGCTTTATCACGTCCCTTTACTCGATCTACATTTTTATTTCATCTACTGGTCTATACATCGCCGATGTTTATAAATATATTTTTAAGCAACGACTTAACGAGTCTATTTCTAGCTGACCGTGGAGTTAAGGGTATAGTAATTTACAATCTTGACAAAGCTGTCGAAAAGAAAAGATTAATTGCCAGATCTCTAAAAATACGACTGTAATGACATTCTACAACTCTGTTTGCGTTATTACTTCTACACGTCCTTGCTGCCTGCGAATAACTCCATAATCAATCAAATTTTTAATCGCACAATTGATTGCATATGTCGAACGCCCGGCGATAAGCACGCCGTTGTTATACTTATGCACGTATACTCGACTCGCTTACAGTTAATTACTGAAAATCGATACGCGCACGTCTAAAGCTTATTACGCGTTTCATTAACGACGGAACGATTTGGAAATATTTTTTAGAGGCATAAAATTTTCACACGAGATCCCGCTTCGCCTCGAGTCTACAATTTAAAACTCACATGAAATTTTGATATTCGGGAAAAAAGAACTTGCGCACTGTTGAACATATTATCGAGGACGACAGCGTATTCATGTCGGCGCGAAGTTTCATGGCGATTTAATATTAATACACAATTTGGCCGACTGTCTTGTAAGCGGAACCCGTGAGCTCGTTCTGCGAATACAATATTTATATGAACGTACGCCAAGGATACAAATGAGGATAACGTGGCCCGTTCCTTTTCTTCTTCGAGCATCCGCATTCGTATATCCATACACACTTGGAAGCGGAAATTCGCGTTGAAACTTCCACCGGTATTATAGGAAGCGGTACAATGAAGTAACCAACCTCTCTTACACTCGATCGAAGCACACCCCGGTGTCTCATTGCTATATTTTTCACTCCGTCAGATTTCTACAATGCATCCCAATACCAAGATCATCATCAAAAAATACTCGAGGGACGTGTACTGATTCGAGAATCCGACTTAACGATTTCCAGAAATCTTTGTCGTGGAACGGAACACAATAATCCACTCTTTCTTATACCATTATAGGAGCACTTTATACACAACACGAAGAAATCACTAAAGAACTTTATAGCTGAATTACAGGGACTTTGATCGCCTACTGCGATCAAATGCACATAAAACGTGACCGATTTTAGCCAATTTTTTTCATATCTTTCTTAGCTTGTATGCTTTAATAGTCGAAATTCAAATAATATTCCATTAATAAATTCAGAAAAAACATCAAATATGTACCGATAGGATTAACTGGTATATAAAACATGATTGATTTTAGGTCTAGCCAATCTTTCCATATATTTATATGTGCAAACCATGTATACATAGATATAGATATACTTATACATATAGTAAATTATTGATTGTTGATAAAATACAACTTATAGAGTTTTTTATCTGTCTTACATCGTTCGGAAACGTCGGCTATGTATCGATTACCCGAACTAAATTAAAGAACGTGAAACATTTATTTTCCTTCAAGGAAAAAATTCTTGCCGATTGAGAGTTTCTTAATGGCCGTACTCGAAGATTCTTCTTAAGGGTCGAGTGCACTTCGCAATCTTGGGATAACGATTAGCAAACGGATGCACCAACTGTAGTATCCATCATTTGCAATGTGGAACCGTTCCGGTCATGAATAATATTTGCATCGTGGCAGGAACTTATCCAATTTCCGATGGAATTAAAAAATGTATATTAATCTTATGCTTGACACGAACTCCGTTCAAACCTCGTCCTGGTTTAATATGTTGCATACGTATCCATTTAAAAGTTATCTAGTACTGGCTGATTCAATTTTTTCTCCATCTGGAAGATTAACCGCCGGGCATCTAATATTAATAAGAGCCACGAGCTGGGTCGATACTTTCCAAAGACCAATTCAATCTTGCCTAAATAATTCACAGATCGTATTTCCATATCTAGTCACGTTTCAGTATATCGGATAGCATAGCGCTTGAACGGACAGTGATTAACTGGCCGTCGCACAAATCAACTCTGAATTCTAACTAAGCACGAGAGTGGTAATTACAAAACGAACGACACGAGGAATGAAGGAAAGAGGTAGAAGTATTTTAATATCGATTCTAATTCATCGAGAAAAAGGCGAATAGGTACATAAAGCAGCTTCAAGTGCAGACCCTCGTACAGCGATCATAGTTACTCTTCACAATGACTGAAAGACTAAATGCCAACCTTAGACGACTTTTTCATTAAGCGCTGGGCTTGGTTTAGCGAGAAGCTTCCAATATCAGAAAGAGATTGAGTAGTAAGAAGAAGCATAAGAAAAAATATACGCAGTCCACTTCCACGCTCTACAAATTCACTACCGGTAAAACATGAAATACATGGAATCGTTTTTCCCCCTTTTATATAAAATCTTAATAATTTTCAGATTAATATAAATATTAATAGATTCCTTTCTTTCACGTTTAACGTGGCAAAGGGTTCTAATTACTTACTAATTATAAATAAAAAGCAAAAGAAATTCTCTTTTGTTCTATATTGTCCTGTCATGTAAAATGTTGTATTGTATTCAGTTAGCGGCTATAGACTTTTGGTCGAGAGTATTCGCGCGAATGATCACGCTCGCGTATGTCATTTTCTGCAAGTCCGGCGCAATCGAGAGAACACACAGGGGCACGGCATGGTGCGCCGCAACAATACGTGTTCTACGTAGCAGATCCCTGGAAACGTATATAAATATATGTATATTCGTATGATGAATATACTGAAGGAAATGCGCATGCACTCGTTTACCGAGGTAGAGATTCCAAATGCGCTAGGAGTGAAACCACGGGGGTGAATTCGAATGCGACGTATGTTAAAGAAATTCATAAACGGATGCAGAAAAAAGACATCTATTTCCTGCCAGATTTACATACTTGTACGACGTAAGGTTAAAAAATCATTGAAAACGTTCAAGTTATCATAATCACAAGTTGAGAAATTAACGACAGCACGAGTATATGTATAGTTGGTTAATTGCGATGTTCTGAAATACTTGATGAGACTGTTCACTCAAATATATAAATGTCCCATTTCGATATTAAATGCTGAGCGAAAGCAATTCATCGTTACTATTTTAATTTCTGATTATTTCAGTTTAATAGTTCGTATTTGATTGCTTTCTAATTCTTCCCCTGCAGAAATTGATGAGGCATTGTTAGTGTATTAAAACCAATTCATTCAGTCTTTAATGGAAAGCAATTAAAATGTTAATAGGTCAACAGCCTCCTATTACGTTTCTCATTTAAAATATATTAAGCATGTCGTGTATGCATTTAATATTTTAAATCCATTAAAATGGCAGTCCTTTCTATTTAAAACACTGAAAGTTGGTAGTTCATTGGAAGGCTGATTAAAATGCTATCAAAGAATCTCATCTCTACGCACCTAAGTAATTATAATTCATCCCGTAACGAACCCGCCATAGGATACAATATAATGGAGAAGTTATCTCATCATCTTATAACAAACTCTTCTTGCTTTACGCATTAGATCATAAATTATTTTTATTCATTCCACATTTATTTTTCAATATTAGTGAAGAATTTATGTTTGTACAACTGTTTTATTTACATGCCTTTCATAATAATCGTCACATATTAGAATTTGATGTTACAACCTACATTAATCAATCATCATGGAAATTCTTCGCTGTTATACCACCGCATACGACAGAGAAATATGCCAAGCATCCTTTTGAGTTACTACAGCGGCCGATACTTGACGTGTATTAAAATCCTCTTAACCGGACATAAATAAAGGCACGGTCAGCCAGGTAATCTTTGGGGAGGATTACTCGGCCGTTGCCGAGGCAGGAGGAAGAGACTCATTTGTGTCGTCGTCGGGTAAGGACATAGACGCCGCGTCGGGTTTGGGGTGGTCTGATTTTATCCCGCCCCATACCTTTGTGCACATCCACCAATTCAAAAACGTCCCTAACGTAACTGGGGACGAAGGTACCCCGTCGCGCGTCCACCCTCCCTGGCCCACGCAAATTTAATCTCTCTCGCTGGCGTCAAAGTGAATTCTATAAAACAGACCGTTTCTCTTAAGCTCTCGAGAGAGCACTTCCGTTTCGTTATTCCATTCTTCTCATATTTGACTTGATTACTCGAAAGAGGAAAGCGAGAAGGTACGTTTCTGGATGGAAGAAAGAAGAAGGACATTGAGAATGAGCGTACGGCATGGAAAGGAAGAGCGCGTCCGAATCGGTCTCAGGGATTCTCACAGACTAATCTTGAGAACGAGGCAAATGGTAACTGATCAACGGGGACGAGACGAGGATGAAAGTGGGACGTGACGGTCCAGAGTGCAATTGAATTTCAGATTTACGCCCGACGATGTAATGAGACTTGGAATTACGTCGATGCGCTACTACACCGAGTTGCACTCTGCTTGCAAAAGAACATCCGCGAGCTCGTATCTTTCTCGTCATTTAGTTGGCTTATTCGCCACCAAAATGACGCTTAGGATTCAATCACTAAACGCGAACGTATTCCGATGGGAGCGGGATTGGCTTCTATCGTGAAAGTACTTTTGATAAGATAGCTTTGATTTATATGACTGAGGAAACGCGAAAGGTAGAATTAAAATGTTCCTTATTGATGCTCCATTGGGACCGCAGCTTAATAATTCACAGCGTGTCGCAAGTTGGATTTGTAAATTCTATTTACAATGTACGACGGTCTTCCTCCGGTATTCAAAGATGATCATACGAGTTTAGTGTTGTTAAAACCAGCTCCAACTGGATTAATCCAGCATCACAATAATTGCTGTGAAGACAACGTTTGATAACGAGACGAGATTCTCCTCATCTTCATTCGCAAATATTTTGTGCTAGCTTGGTACCAATCAGAAGATAGTTTCTGATAACTGCATTTCGCCTGTTATTAGATATTATCGATCCTGACCTTGTAAAAATAAATGAGAAAATTTCCATTGACATTCGTACAATGGAAAATAATATTATTCTCGAAATCGTAATGACTGTGACTGCTCGCGAAGAAAAATTCGGAAACAGCATTTAAAACGCGTTGGGTAGGATGGGTTTCTGCAAAGCCGATGGAGTATCAAGCGAGAAAACTCACTCGATAAAATGAAAGTTCACATTATCCAAAGTCGATTAAGACAGCTCGATGGTAGGCAAGAATTCCTCATCACAAACAGGAATCCTTGATCCGAGAGCCAGATGTCGGTACACCGTCCGTAACCGGTTCGATCCGCCGTACACCGCGCACGGAGCAGTGCGCATTCCCATTGACCAGTCTGTAGTCGGAGTCGTGTATTCGGGCCAATAGTAATCGTGCGGTGCCTTTGAGAACACGGTACGATCTCTCGCCAATCTTGGTTCCCGTGGTGCGTTCACACACGTCACATCGGAAAACGAGAAGGGCGAAACGGACGAAGAAAAGGAACCTGAACGACGACGTAAAATTAGGTCGTAACGTCACGTCCATCGGTGAAGGCAGGGAAACAAATCGGTGACGAGTTACCCGTCGGAGTTGTTGCGAAGGGACCGAGGAATAGGGGACACGCAGGTCCGGACTAGTTATCTTCAGCGCCTCGTAGTCGTCCGCCCGCGTCTCCGTTTCTGTGCTGACCGTGTTCGAAAGCCGCGGCGAAGCTGCAACTCTTTTTTGGTACCAGGATTCCGCAGCGGGAGCCGCGCAAGACGAGGTGAGTCACTGCCCGTGCTCCGCTCCACGCGCATTTTTCGTGTCCGCGAAGAGACCGCGTACATATTTAGGTAACGAAAGGGAACAATTCTGAACGCGATGTACGACATTTCGATTGATGACGAACGATCTCATTACGCTATACCGTCGTCCAATCGTGGTCAACGCCGTCGTTCCCCTCGCCGTGATCCCCGTCACCGTCCTCATGGATATTTCGATTCCTGTGCCTAGATACGTTTGCACGTCGAGCTTCCCCGTCGGGTGACAACTTTTCAGCGTAGATATTAGTCGTCGGTCATAATTCGTGCTCACGATACTAATCAATGTGAGTCATCCACGGTTGATAACGAAGGTCGAACTCTAATCTTAATTCTACCCTTGGGCTACGGTTTTAGATAGTCTCCCGCCACTATTGCCGCTGGAATTTCATGTTCCATACTCGCAGGAAGCGTCGATACGATCGAGAACTCGATACGTCACAGCCAGCAACCCGGTTATACGCGATTACTCGACGGGAAACGAGGTTAGACGCTACACACGCGGCTATCCACGCGAAAAATCAATACACGACCCTCCTGGGGCCGCGATTCACGGAGCTGCGCGGATATACTTCTCCAATTCCGGGGAATCGTCCTTTCCGAGTAAAAATCGTCGCCGTTCCTGTCTAGAAAGCCTGCTGTGTGCCCCGATCGATTTCACGAACGTAACACCTGTGTGTATCCGTGCACACGTACAGACGGAAGACGCGTACGTGGGTCGGAGACCACAGCTGATCCCCATAGTTCGGTTTTCGCGGGAGTACGTCAAAGCGATGGGAACGGAACGGACACAGATCGGATCAATTTTATCGTTGAATTTTAATATTCGCGTACATCGGTTCTCCCCATTCGTGATAAATTTTTAATGCGATTTCACGGCTGCGCTCGAATATCAAATTAACGAATGCCAGGGGACACTCGACTAATACGGAAATTGGTTTATTTCCGTGCGTGAATCTATGTGCATCGGATCTTTCACTTAATCTCGTTCCTTATCGATTGTTCTTTTCCTTACGTAGCTCAGCCTCGAAATATAATACGTAAATCACTCGGCATTATATGTACGTATCGTATATATGCTAGTAATACAAATTGATTTTAATCTGAAGAATGCACATTTCTGCTTTTTTTCATGTAAGAATAAATTCGTATGAAATACAAAAGCACTTTTTTAATGACTGCCATACTTCGATTGATAATTACTGAAAAAAAATGTACGAGCGTAGTGATTTATCGTCAGCATAATATACCGATGTATTTACGACATGCACGTGACATCGCAAATCGTATATTTTTACTTGGTGAAAGATTTATAGAATCCCGATAAGGTAAAAGCCCACTCGTGCGGTCAACTTAAGTTCATAATTTTATCCCGGTGCATTGTGATTTTATTTTAACGTTCTTTCTCTATATAAAGCCACGAAGACTCGATAACCGTGACGCACGATTCCCCAGTTTCATTATAGAACGAATTTTCTTGGCTAGTATTCGTTTTAATTGGCAGGATGACCGTCGAGTGAGCGCGTTTAATACTCATTGGTGTCTTGATAGAAATGGTGTCGTGAAAAATGATCGACGCTTTCGTTTCTTAACCGAACGGTGTAGCGTGGAGAAGAAATTTCGTCAAAGCGGAAGTTGCCGTAGACGGGTTGCAGCCGGAAACACTTATGCAACGCGAGGCGTTATTTTTTATTCGTGACGCGGAGACAACACAGTGTCAATCGTTAACGCTGTCTCTCGCTAATTTAACGAAAAAAAACAAAACAAGAATCATATATTGAACATTTTTAATTGCAATTACTACCGACATAAATTTTATGCAAAAGGGGGACACAATCGATTGCACGTAGAATTATCGAGAATACGCAACTAATTGACAGCTCTTTAACAACTATTGATTACTTGTATACTTATTCGAGGAAATACATTTTGCAAGCGCATGTCTGTTATTTTTTATTTATTTTTTGTCTACACTCTACACCATATGCATACGTACACAACCGAGACCGTCGACGAGGCGTGTGGTCAGAGATTCGTTTGAGTTTTGAACATTTTCACAGAGAACGATTTCAAAGTCGCATCTCACGGTCTCTGATCACCGTTCTGGTGCTCTCTCGAACAATCAGCATTTGCGTGTTTTCACGAAACGCGCACAAGCGTTGCACCTCGCAGTTGGCATGCGGCCACGCATGATTAGTATTATTATTATTATCTCGATGTGCAATAATCGAGTCATTGAATTGTCTGCATGCTGATGCCATGTGCCTTTACACCAGTTTCCTCTGTTTTATCCTTACGTATTTTTCGTTTTGCAACGGTTAGCGAACGAAGTATCGGCAAAAAGATTTGGATTGATCCTTCGGGCAATAGACGTTAATGGAAAGATCAAAGGAAAGAGAATCGAGATACGGAACGGATTGATTTAGACGCGGCCCGTAAGTCTCGAGGGACGTATCAAGGTCTGGAATCGAGGAGAGTACAGGAAATGTTCTATTAGTTTTGAAACCGTAACATCTGTTATTTTCTTTGCTCGGAAGCAATTAGGGAATGTCAACAGACGGTTGAGCCGAGATAAATGTCTACAACTTCTCGAAATTACCGCATTTCTTTGTCGAGAAATGAGTTTCAGGATTAATGATAAATTAAATGGTCAAATGCTTTTTATTCTTCAAAATTTAACAAATTTAATGATATTTTATAATTTGAAAAAGTAAGCAGTATCTATGCACTAAAATAATTTATGCATTCATCGTTAATTATTTGATTAGAGAAAGGTGAACGAGTAAAGTCACGAAAAGAGCGCAGCTCTGAATGCTTGATAGGAATTTTTAATGACTGGCCATAGTTTCTATTTGACTTTATTTAGTTTTGAATACATCACGGGACACACGAACATGAAAATTATCATTCGAAATACGGAAAATAATTCTCTGAATCTCTTAAGACGTAACTATTCGTTAAATGTCTTTAAACAGAGATGAAAAATTAGAGCGAGACTGGATTAACCACGAATAACAAGGAGTATGTAATTACGAGAGTTATTGGAGCATTAGTAAGAAGCTGAGAGGGAAAAGAATTTATGCAAACTATGTCTCTAACCCGAGCTTTAATCTGATGAGCACAGTTTCCTGAAAATTCGCGTAGAAACTCTCCTTTTCCAGAGCACGTTTCACCGAAGTAGGAAGTATCAGTATTTATCGGTGAAGAACTGAGAACTATACTTCACGTCAGAATGTCCGCTATATTAATATATGTTTGAAACATAATCATTTGCTATATTATCAAAGTAAATTATCGTTAAATGTGTTACAATTTAACATACTTTAATCAAAGTCGTAACACTAAGCTTTAAGTATCCTCTCGATCAAACTGTTAAGTTGTCAATGAATGTAAAACATTACTGCTGACTTTATAGTTATAAAAAAAACGTAAAAAATACAAAAGTGCATGAAGTATCAACAGCAAGATGCATATCGTGACGTTTAATGGATTAAAGAACATTCTTATTTAATTCGATTCCTTAAATTGATTCCACGCCTTCTTGAACATGGTATCAGAAAATAGCCGACTGCGCATACCTTTTATCAGTGAAAGCCATTTGCCGATACCTCGATCGATAGTCCGAGCGCATTCACACGTATCCTCTTTATCTTGGATTTTCTTTATTTGCCCGTTTGCCCGTTCGTTTGCCTTGTTGACGCACGATATTGGCGTATCTCGGCTTCGGGCACGCGTATCAGCATCATCAACAACAGAGCAGCGGCCAAGGGACAAAGCGGAGAGACAGAGGAAGCAGGATCGAAGGGAAGAATCAGAGAGGTAGATCCACCGCAACGGTGGAGAGGATCGTCCGCGTCGAAGACGTCCGATCAGGTCGTTCGAAGCGGGTGTAGGGTTTTCGTCATCGTGGGCGAGGAACAGCCAGCAGGGACGTCGCCATGCCGGCAGGTATTGGCGCTTCGTACAGGTCGTTAGGCGACCTGGGCGAAGACGTGTACAAAAGCACGACGATCGTCGACCAAACGCAGACCACCGGGCAAAGCGTCCTCGAGAGCGTCAAGAAGGCTTTCAGTTTTGCCTCGCCCAAGGTCGAGCTCAGGAAAAAGGACCCGCTGATCGAGGACCGCCGTGAGAGCGTCTCGATCGTCTCAAGGTAATGCCTTATACGATATTGTCCGCGCGTCGTATACACAGGGGAAAAACCGGTCGGCAGGTAGGGGTGACGGTCGCGGGACACGTTTCTTCTTTGGTCTCTGCGTTTGCTTCTCGACCTCGAGCCCACCTCTTGTCTCTCTATTCAATCAAGGGCGAATCGATGTCGCCGTTAGAACAGTGATTCGAATCGAATATCTGGTGCACCCGGATATCAGTAATATACCTGGGAATCTCGAACAGATGAAACAATCGAGAATCTCGAGCTAGAAATCATTGGTCTCTTGATCTTTTTCTTCGACGTCGACGGATCGCCAATGAGCAGGTCCAAATGTCAATTGGAAATTGAGAAAAGCGATTGACATGTATCTACCGAGATCCTTGGCTATTTTATTCACCTTCCATGGGCATACTTATGTTTCGCACCTTTCGTAATCACTCTGGATCATTTATGTGCAGTCATATGTGGGTCATTTATGTATGCAGTTTCAAGTTTCAAAAAATCTTTACCAATTTTGAGATACTAATTCAAGTTGCTACTTTATTATAAATAAAAATATTAATGGGTTAAGTAAGGAAAAATCCACATCTGGAATGAAATTTTCAAAAGTACAATTCTCGCGTGGTCATAAACGATCCCGTATGCCTATGGAGGATTAATGTTCGGAGACACCCAGATATTTTATAAATTATATCTAAGTCTTTTTCGCTAACCACGAGACGACATTAATCGTATTTAAGAGAAACGTAGTGTAGAAAGACAAACGCGATCAATGACGAAGTAACCTGAACAGAGACTAAGGAGGTCGTGAATGATCGGTCCGAGGTCGAAAACGTTGGCTCTACGGTTAGAGTGCTTTTGCTATTGGCCACGGTGGTAGACTGGCGCCGGTCGAGGAATCGATCGCTACAGTTTCCTGCCCTTTTTAAATTGCTTGTAACTAAAATAACGAGGAAATACTTGGTGCGGGTTGCGGGAAATACAATTAAAGCAAAGAGAAACAACTTCCCAATTATTAAAATTCATCACCGTTAAAACATCTGACTTACTAACTGCATGCATTAACGAGCGTGAAAAATGGAACTTGTAAAAACAGAACGTTCGTACTTCGTCTACCTAGTTTGTTGTTGGCCTGAATTTAAAGGATCGTATTTTGTGGATACACGTATTCCTTTATTCGCCGCTATATTGAACTCTGCAACTGGAATCTATACATATATTGTGTTAAGACAAACAACGGGATGGTACATACGAACGAGCTTGGAATATCGCGCAATATCTCACCAGAGGAAAACGTTTAGAACCAAAACAGACAACGTTTGTCCGTATGAAAATATCTATTAAAAATGGGAAATACAATTCCGATATTCCTGTTTATTTAAATACCAATCGCGTTTTTCTCGAATGACAAGGCATTCATCTTGTTCATGCCATTTAGATAAAGAATCGAAAACGCGATCAAATTAATGTGGTCCCAACGATTTAGATCCAGCAACCATTATTTATTTGATGCGTGAACACTTTCGAGTTTTATACACTTTGTACAAAATTGAACACGACACGACACATGGCTATCAGAATAATCAAAGACTGGTTTAACCTTAAGCACGGACGGACTTTAGGACCGGAAGTTGGTGGCGCGACTATTGATCGGCCTGGGTACAAAAGCAGGCCACGAGGTAAGCCGCATCATGCGACCTGAGCGTCACTCCTTACATCGAAATTTCTATCGCGCGTATCGCTATCATTGCTTGGATTTTTGATTTCCCCATAAAAACTATCTGTTCGTCATGTCGTATGTGCCCGTCGCTTCTGCTAGCTGTTCATGCACTGACTTGTTTCTTAACATTGGTGATAAGCTTTTAACAAAAATTACATTGCAACTGCACTGTGTAATCATAATATCTTATGGAAAAGAGGAACATCATATCTCTGTCACGCGACCGCGTGCCTTCTAGTGTAACAAAGCGTTCTCGTCCTGTCAAGCTATCACCGGTGTATCGTTAGCAATGATCTTTTTTTATTCGCGTGCACGTATGTACGTACGTATATATTCGATTGTTCCTTTGTCCTCGCAACGCTCGAGTTGCATTACCGTGCGGTTCGTGCCGCGCGACAGCGACGCGTGCGTTGCGGAACCGGCTTTTCGGTCCGCGACATCCTCCTCCAGCGAGGTCGATCCACCGAGAACGACTAGCGCAGACCGGTAACCGTACATATTCAACACGATGAGTCTCTCAACCGCATGGATCCGTAATTTCCTGCACAAAATGCTTGGGGCTCCTTTGTCTATCCGGACGATAGCTGCTACAGACGGATGCTCCGTCGTTCCACTTTAAGTTTACCATACTTTCTCCGAGATCTGATTTACTCTTTTAAACTATCGTAGACACGCGACGGAACCCGCGTGACAGTTTGCAAGTTCAAGGGAAAATGCATATTTTTAATCGATCGTGGATTACAATGCGGTAATTCGTACATCCGAATTGCGGTTGAAAGACGAACAGAATGAATTCCCTCCGATGTGGTTAACTGTCTCCTGTTTTTATGACATTTGGAATGAATTTAACGATAGCGCCTGCTAATTGTTGTTGGCACCCAGGTAGAGGCTGGCTAGGGCCGGGCGTTGTTATTATTTGCCGCCATTTTGTTCTAGGGAAAGAAACAGGATGCCGACCGCCGCCACACCCGAGAAATCAGCTCTTTTGGGGTAAGTCTCGCTGAGTGCCACCGTAGAACATCATAGATCATGTACTATCGCGTTCTAACGTTTCATATATACATATATACTTTAATTATGCTCAAGTACATCGGGATTGCGATTAGATTTCATTTATTATAAAAATTCGTCGTAGATAGTTTCCTTATCGCACATCTGAATGTCCTGATCAATGCTCCCTACTGTCTTGAGTAATACTCGTTAACATCCATCCATAGTTCTTTGGGGATTTTAAGATCTCATACAGGAGCTTGGCTTAATGTCGGTAAAGCTGTATGATCATCCCAGTAATTGACAGTTGCGTTATTAAGAGTGGCAAGACCCTACTGTTCACTTTCAGAACTAGAGACAAGCCAAGGTTCGCTCCCGACGAGCGATGATAGGCGTGAACGAGCGAGCACTTGTGTTGATTCTGTCCCATTTCGTAATGTTAACGCAAACGTATCACCTGGAAACGTCTGAATGCATGCAGTGCAAGTGTATCACACCAGTTCCCATTGAACCTGGACACCGTGAATCGATGTTCAAACACGAAATTGCACAGAAATAACATTATCGACGTCGCGTTTCTGAGTCCATCGTATTTTCTGATTCCTCTTCCTGATTTTTTCTTGCCACTGTTGAATCTATTCCAGAAGTCTCTACGCGAAAGCGAATCGATAGGCTGCATTGAGCTAGGGAGGAATGAAATTGTATTGGCAAGGTATTGCGTGCGACCTATTTCTACCGACATTTATTAAATGACCATGTATCGTTTTCGTTGTCCGCGAGAAATACATTTCACTGATTACTGTAGCATGAAATCTGAACGATATCTGGAGCACTGTTTCAAAACCTGTTAGTTTCTCGATTTTAAACGGAAACTCGAATGAATATCAGTGCTACATCGTTTGTTTACACTTCGAATAACATAGTTTCGGTAGCTTCTTGCCAAGTTTCACGCTTGTCGCGATTTGCTCATTCATTTAAATGCAAATTTCCAGCATAATAATTACAGTTTTCGAACACTGCCTCAACTTCTAAGATCCTTGCTTGCACCAATACTTTTAACAAGACGTACTTACAAGCACGTCGAACCATATTCTTTTCAAGTCATAAAAAACTTGGCTACAACGAGGAACTTCTACTCAGGAATTAATAATTCTATGAATATAAAGTCATCGGGTCACGCAGTCGCTCTCAAGTAAAATTTCCAAACTTTTTTACGAAATAAAAGAATGAGTCGATCACTTTCGGGAAGCAAGGTACTTCAAACAAAAGCACCTGCTTAAGTTGAACTATAATTATAATGCTTTTATTACGTAAACGACTTGAAATACGTTTTGTTTATTGTTAGGCTGATTCAACTAATTGTTAGCCGGGGCACTTTCGTGTATGATGCGATATTCTATTTTGAACACATGTATTGTTGGTAAGTCCATATAATTATACCTCGAGAATTACACTTCTGTCTTTTGTCCTCGAATGGTGCTTGACTTGAACGAGTCCGCATCATAAACGACTATCGAATATATCGTGTTTCCAACACGTCCTACAGGTTCCTTCGTATAACGAAGACCAACCGACACGTTCGCTCGTGGTTAATTAAATTTCGAGATTAATTCACCATTGAACGGGGATATGTCATCGACCGTGCGTCATCGTGAGCGATGCGCATTCGACTGAAATATATTTCGTTCAACGAAATGATAGAAAGATTTGTTTTTCGATTTTAACGAACGACCTACAACCAAAATATCGACAGTACACAGCACTCTGGTGTAAAATTCGTTTCTGTCTGTTGGACCGAAATTGGGTAATCAGACGGGCCGACGCCCTACCCTCTATCGAAACGACCTAGTCTTTCTCCAAATCGATCTCCGCTGCGAAGCAATTAGCGGTGAAATTAGGATTCATTACCGGTTATTAGAGTGACGGCACGAGGAGCTTATTGTTCGACGGCAGTAAGTTCAATGTTGAAAATATTTACTTGCGAACGGTCGAAACATTTTCACATTATAAGGAAAGGAATATGGAGGACTTGAGTAATATCGACCAACGCGTTATTTATGTCACAGGCTTGTGATCGTAGACAGTGGCACGTGTCCCTAAAATAGTACCGAGCTCGAGAAAAATTCATATCGCATTCAGCTTGGTACCATATGTTTCATAAATCCGAGATTTTGTGATATCCTTGTGAATAAGTAACACGACTTCTTTTCCTAACGTCGAAATTAGTATATGTATAATAAAAAAATCAGAATCTCCGAACGAAATATTACGTCCATAAAATATTCTATAATTAAACGGAACAGAGAATATTATTGTTTCACGCATAGAATCGCGTACCTGCACAAACTGGACACTTGTCCCTCGTTGGTTTTCATTCATATCTGCATAGTACAGTTATATAAAGTGTACGTGGTGACAAATTGTGTTAGCAGGACGTTAAAGTGTAAGAGTTCATTATGGCACGACGACACCGTGAACTCGTACGTCATTTTGCTCCATTTCAGCTGAACATTCGGTTCCATGTCACTTGGCGACCTGCCAAGTTCACCTGAAATTCAGGATCCTCAGGCTTCGACTCAATTTCAAACTCGATAAAAACAATGGTATTTTTTCCTATTTGCTATTGCCCTCTCTCAGAAATCTATATCGACTAAACAGTCTGATCGGAAAGTTGTAAAGTTCAAAATCGTAGACTAAATCATAACGCGAAATTGCATTGAAGAGTGCTCTTGCAGTGACGCTTAGAATATTGATTCTCGAGTTTCATTTTGTTATGCATCGGTCGTTAAGACGAAGAAATATTGACGCGAGTATGAAATTATGAACTCGATACGACAACTCGATTACGACACGTCGCCTCACGTCGAGTACAGCGCCGATGGTAATATTAATTATACTTAATTAGAGTGCACAAGCCATATGTCACTCTTTATTTCTAGAATATCTAATGAGCAACAGTTACGCGTGAATGTAAGTTCGCGAAACATTTTAATTAACAACCTGAAGGGTTCTCATGCGTACGTCGCCTCATTCCAGCCGCATTACATTCTGTCATTATTACTATTAACGAGCACGAGCACAAATTTGTCGTGCTATTCACGTGCGACATCACGTACCCCTTAAAAATCAACCGAAATTCAATAGCGTATTCTGCGTCACGTGATTAGAAGTCGCAGCGAAATGGTCGAAAATTAAAACAAAGACCCGAGAATGGCTCGTCCCAAGGATCGCGGAAACGGACACTACAAAGGTAACCAATTGTTCTGCGATAACATCTAATATCTAATTGTAAGCATGGAATGCATAGACGGTACATGATTTTTCTCATCTTTTTGTTATCTAACTTTGAAGTGCATTTTTCATTCCACGTCAACTCGTATCTTTTCTACTCTTACTTAGATGCGATCAGTTTATCTCCGACTGAGGCGGCTTTAGCGAAACACGTTCTGCATTCTGCATTAGATCTCTAGCAAGTTCGAAAGCTTGTCCGGCTTTCGAACGAAAGCCGAACTTTGAAATCCAGAAAGGAAAGACGTAAATCGATCTACCGTCGGCAGCTCGCGTTACATAAATTTCTCTGCGTCGACCGTGAACCGAGCAGAACGGCGGCGAGAGATGAAAAAAATCTGGCATACAGTGCGGTTAATCGATCGGTAAAAAGGGATACGAACCAGATATCGAGTGACCAAGACATATCGTGTGTTCCACCGTGGTGGTTAAACCCGGCTACCTAACGGCGATGGATCGAACGGTTCCTCGAAAATAATCCATTTTCTTCTCTTTATTAAGTCTCGTCACCTTAAACTTCGTACGATCCACTTACCCACCAGCAGCTTTGTATCTCTATACACTTCTATAAACTGATGTCTCTTTAATCTTTGGCTAATACCCAAATTATTCAATGGCTGTTTAGAATCACCTATCGTTTAATACTTATATAAACGTGAGATGCACACTAATTCAGTGCATTCAAGAGGACGTTTAACCATAACTCGAGACTGTCGTAAGTGTTTTTCCTCGCGATTTAATGAATCCGTTATCTGCTTTAGCCACTCTACTCCGGCTCAGGAGAGGTGTACGCGTTGCCGTTTATCTAGCTCCAAATTTAAACGTCGAATTAACTTTTAGAAGAGATGTGCTGCACGCGCGGGTTGCCTGTGATTAATCTGCAGCAGGTTTAACGCTCGGCTTAAACCTCACCGGGTTTTCTCTCAGAATACCTTCAAAACTACTGCCATTTTTTTGCCCGCGAAACTCATTGAAACCGGCCACCGGTTAAATCCAGCTTTTCGCAAATATCGTGCCTATTCAGCACTTCTTTCGTGTGATTCTTTTTCCTACGTGATTCATTTAAACAACGGCTGGCCTGAACGATTTTTTTTTCCACCCACACGTTTAATATGAAACGATTTCGGAGATTTGGTGTTACGTAAAAGAATACTCGGTTTGAGTGTATTCCTCTCTATCAGTGCTTTTATTTATAGGTTTTCCCTGGTAATACAATTTCGAAAAATCTATTTTCATTTATATTATTCGATCAATCATAGGACCTTCTTAGAATTGAATTGTTCCAAAGGGCAAATTATCCTTCACAATTTACATAACTAATACATCTTCCTCTGTATCCTTGTTCGAATGACAAGTTTTCAGCTGAGACTTTGAAAATAATCAAAGAATTCTGTACAAAATGGACAAGAAACATATGTAAATCTGAATTTCAATTTCTACCAAACCAATCGCACCATTGACTCATCAAATACGACAAAAGACTTTCATAGCTGGAAGACAAATTAGTGTATCATATGAATAGAATCATTAATGGTTAACAAAGTGAAAAATGCAGGCCGGAGAGGCAAGCGCATAAGCGCGTTAACAGCACGTCTTTATCGTCGCTGACTTCATCAAGGGACCGGACTTGTGCGGAACCGGAAACGTTAGTGCGACGTGCTGAAGATACGAGAAACCACACACAGATTTGCTGTGCTCGTAAATGCAAACTTGAACGATACGTTTCGGACCACTACAAGTGCCGTTCCAGCTTAAACCCGCAAATAGAACAACCGCGGAATCAACAAGATCGTTACGTCAGCTAAACAAATTCGGAGCAACAGTTTGAAGGAGTACTCGTAAACGAAAATTCCAATTATAGTAACGAACGAATTTTCAAGATGAAGTTTATTATTCATTTCGAGCAATAAGAATCAGCAAGAGCTCTATTGGAACTATGTCAAAAGTGTAATTCAAAAATCTTGGATTTGCATCGCTAAAATCTACGAACTTTTTATTAATTGTCATGTGATAATGGTCAATTAAGATAAGACGAAGTACCTCGAATCTTTAAAGCTACTCCCAACTAATAATCGATAATAACAAATTGCCAATTAGTTCGATGGTACGGTTACTCCTTTATCAAGAAGCTTTTATACGCAATTATTGGTAAATTTCAAATGACAGTGGCCCTTTCATCATAATCTGGCAACGAAAAGAAGAAAACGTAAATGGAGTTTCGTTGAACTTCAAGATATTTCAAATATATGCAGAGGGAATGTTCATCATTATACGAATAAAAAATTTTTTAAATGCTAGGAGACACTCATTCAAGAAGTCTATTGGAGTTTTAAACTCGTTCATATGCAAACTGCTACATTATGTATAATTTCATCGTTTGGATCTCATTTTTCCACTTTCTTTCACATACTGTACATCTCGCATACACCATTTCAATGCCTATTCACGTGATAACATAATCATGCATATTAATATTACCACGGGAACACGACCGTGATATTTAGGTGAATAACGTTAGGTTGCTTTCGTTTGTAAGAAAGACTACAATCGAGAGTCAACAAGAGAACACAGTGTGTTTCGTTACCCATGACTTATGACTTTATCTGCTTATCTCTGTGTGACTTGACGTAATAAATCATGTTCACTTTATAGAAAATTGAATGTACTAGAATCGTCTTAATATTTCAATTTCAGAGGGAAAATTTTCTCTCTATATATTTCTCAGTGAAATTACTATTTTAATGTAGTTCAGAATTCGATTACAAATTCAGAACGATATTCATCATCAAACCAACTGAGTCACTAGCATATCGATTTTCGTATAAAACCTATCCGATACTTTCCAACCATGGTCGTAAATTTCGATTACAATTTTAATGAAAGTTTTTTCAAAAGATCTCTCCGGCAGATGTTACCATTCTAAACCAGAGAATTCCATTTTGTATCTTATCCTCCAGCCGGGATTAGCGTTCCATTCAAACGCCGTGAATAGACGAGTTACAGAATGCAACGAAGTGCATTTACGAAAATGATAACAGAAATTAATGCAAACCGTGTGATACGCTGGAATACTGCAGTAGAATCAAAAAGCAAAAGAATTCTACTGTGCAGCAGAATACTTTTACGAAATTACGTTCGACTGTTAGAAATATTTTACTTTTGCGAGAAAGTACGGAAAAAAGAGAAAACGCGAGAGCAGCATTGTTGAAAAAAGCAATTCATGCAACGTCGCTTCTTTAAATGGCAAAGTAAAAGGAATAATGACTAACAAAGGCGGGAAAAACACGTCAAAAATCGAATGAAAACCTAACTTCCTCACGAGGTCACTGAATGATATTTTCACTAATATTTCTGTAAAAGGGGAACGCTCCTTTATCTCGGTTGAAGCTACAGTAGCGTCAGCATATAAAGGAACAGGTCAGCTCGAGTTCCTGACATTTTCCCGGCAAACTAAATTGGGTCGCACACAAATCCCGTGGAATACAGGTCATCGTAGATTCTTCGAGCGCTAGACTCGAGGCAAAAGGTGCCGGCTATGTCGTACGACTTCGACTATTCAATCGATTAACGCAATCGAATTAATTACTTCCTAAGTCATTACCACGACTTCAATAATAAATTAGGAAACGTATTATGGAATGTCTCACGAATGCGATGAAAGAAAACTGTTACGAGAAACAGTTAAAAGACCATAAAATACTGATTCGCAGAATAATTTGAAAGAATATAACACGAATGACTACGAATTCATCTTTAGATTAACGAAAAATATACGGTCACGCCAGTTTGTGTAAAGAACGTGTACTTAAACAGTGGTTAAACGGCCATTTCGCCGGAGAAAGCGAAATGCACTTCTGCATCATTATAGAAGCTTTAATGTAGAAGAACGTTGACGCTTCCACTTTAAAGCGTGTAGGTGCGGCTGAATGGAGGTGCGAACGTCAAAGGAAAATTGCGCGCACGAATCAAGAAAACTGCTGCGCGGAATTAAAAGCACGTGGCTTCGTTGCGGTGGCACCTTCAGAAAACAGACGATCCGCCGAGCCAAGCCACACTTGGTAGGGCGTGGTTCTTAGAATCGATACCATAAAAAGCTCACCGCACGTACACCTTCTTTTAATGAAATGCACAACTTTACGTGCATGCGTTTATATTAAGCGTTCGCAACGAGTTTTGTGCTAATTTGCCACGGCTTCCGGGGGCGCGTGCTCGTTTACACCCTTCACCGCGCATACCACCGACATTATTTCGACATAGCTATCACTAGCTGTTGAAACATTCAAACTCCGGATGTTTGAAATCCTTATGTAGGAGGTTCAGAATGTTTAAAATTATTTTGAACGTATCCGATATTTTAAAATTCATGATAGAATAACAGGCGAACATTGTTCTTTGCTATTAAGGATGTATTGGCTATATAGTCAATACCAAAAGTTTATGTATCTTAGAAAAACGCATTTCCTGTAATTAAAAATAGTACACTTTTCTTCTAATTTCTCTTAATATTTCTCTTATTAATTAACTTCTAATAATTTTAGCTTTTTAATAGTAATAGGAATCTATAATAAAAAATTCAACATGCCAGCATTGGTTAAGTATATGTATAGCCTATACATCCTTAATATGTGAGATTGAAATCGATTGAAGTTTACATTGATTGCGAGCTGTAAATTTGCAACGCAAATTACTTACACGCTCTATCCTAACTCCTGACTCTCATAACACGAATAGAGATACCTTTTTTGCTACGTTTCAGTTAGTTATTCAATTAATTAATCGTCAATGAATATTTCAATATTTCGTGCAATCATTATTAAGTTCAGGGGTCAAAGGAATATGGATTATTTATCGTCGTACAATTGCAAACAATTTATGTTAATTGCAATAGTTTGTCCAGAGACAACTAGAAATCAATTAGGTTGAAGATTAAGATTAAGTAAATGTAATCTTATTAAGTTAATTATTCTTCCAATGTTACTAATCAGTTCTCATTTCTTTAATGAATAATTGTTGTTTATAATTATAATTACCAAAGTTTATAAACCATATTTTAAAACGAGTCATTAATTTTTATTTGCTGACCAAGTGATAAATAATATTTCAATTAAAACATCGAAATAAAATTCTCAAGATACATGCACGTTAATTTGAAAATACTAAAATTTTGCAAGATCAGCTACTCATTCAAACCATCAGGTTGGCGCGTTTCACATTCTATTGTCGACGTAGCGAATATTTGATGCTATTTCGCCTGTATTGTCCAAATGAACACGAGAATAAGCAACAAAAAATGACGTTTTATAGTTCAGTTTAACCTTTCAGTAAGTCGTTTGTATTAACGAAACCAGCAAATTCTTACTAGTCAAATATAAATTAAATCATATTTCGTGTTCGCTAAAAATAAAAAAAATGTAAGTGTATTGAGTACAACTCGATTTTCCACAATTAAACTTACTACTAACCATCAGCTAAATTGAAACAAAAATTTCTAGACTGTACGTAGTTAACAAAACATCAAAAAATTAAATCTGATTTAACTCATAGTCAGACCTGGGATATCTTATGTTTGTTCATGTAACAAGAATGTTTCAATTGTTTTGCATACACGTCGCGGATTAAGCGATTTCTTTCCATGCGCAGCACGATGCCCTCAGATAGTATGGATGACATCGAACTGAAAAATATTCAGCTCCAATTTCCTCCGCTAAGATGTCTATCGAGAGACGACAGCTCCGTACGAGAGGAGAGGGTGGAAACCGACAAAGGAAGTTTGCTGGTGGCCGTTCAAGGAAATCGAGCGAAACCTGCCATTCTTACGTACCACGACTTAGGCCTTAACTGTGAGTGCACACGCGCATATTTATAATCTACGCTAACTCCAATTCCAAGAAATTAAGAGCAAGATTGAAAATTAAATGAGATCGCATGTTTATCGAGTGAAGCGTATGTTAAAAGAAGTAACGACGATCGTTTCCAGATGTATCGAGCTTCCAGGCGTTCTTCAATTACATCGACATGCGAGTTTTACTCGAAAACTTCTGCGTTTATCACGTAAACGCACCGGGTCAAGAGGAAGGTGCACCAACGCTGCCTGAGGAGTAAGTATCCCTTTTATCGCTAATTTATTCTTTTCGCTTCAAGAACCTCTTCCTGCGACAATAAACTCAATTTATTAATTAAAAGATCGAAGTACCTTTCTTTAGAAATGATTTTTATAAAATATTTTTAACACAAGCGAGCGAATGCATTGTTCCAATTGTCCACAGTCGATAAGCGGACAGCCCTAATTATTATGTATTGTCAACTAGGTTCGTGCAAGGACTGAAGTCCGGTAACGAGTTCACTAATTAACACGCGACGTGGTTATGTAAACGAAACCGGAAAAAAAAACGACAACTGAATTTCTGAAAGTATCCCACGTGCGAGCATACGTCTCGTTGAAGAGCACCGTACGCGCGTCACTTGACGACACGGTGAATTCAATTAGCACGAATCAATGACCTAATTAACGTTCTAATTAGTACCGAAGCCCCGACTATGTCCCGCTTTTGCGTTTTCCACGGATAATTCCTTCCGTCTTAAGAGTCAGTTTTCTTCTTCTTCGTCTTCTTTGCCGTTAAGACCGCGCGGCGACTTCTTCCCTGCGCTTTTTCCTCTATCGCCGTTTGCATTTATACGGATTCAACCTTATCGGTTATTGCTCAATTCCGTAACTCAATCTCTCATGAAATCGGAAAACAGTAACCAACGAAATTGTTTCTGAGATTTTCAAACAACATCAGGTTATTCTTGTTTCCTGTCAGGGGATTACATAATAAGATTCTCCTTGTGTACGATTGGTAAATTAAAAGGAAAATGAAAAAGTAACGTGACGCAATACCTCGGAATCGTTTACAACGTTCAATTAGAAGATTGACGGGGCCTACCTACGACATCCGATTAAGCTGACCTCAAACAATCGAGACTCACCTCGTCAGACACGTACGCGGCTAAACAGTGTTACAGAATAATTTAGACTGCAATGCAGATTCTCATACAACTACGAGAACTATTTTCGCTCGCGTGCCAAATCCCGAAAATTTCATGACGAGTGCTTATCGGAATGTATTGGATCGATAACCGTCGTACTATTCGAAGCATCGATCACATATCGGTATCTCATAGTATGCTATAGTATTTAATAAATTATTCTTAAAATTGTGCTGTCGACTTTAATTTTAAATGTACTTTCAATTTTAAAAATAATGTTTCTTTCTGATACTGTGACTGAAATTAACGTAACGACGTTAACACAAAAATAGCACCACGTGTTTTATTACCTCCATTGCACTACGGGGAATATAAATCTTTCTTAACAATGGAGAAATACATTTAACCTTTAGGATAACTCGATAAATATTAGCGCAGATTAATCAGTAAAACTGGCCAGAATATTGGGCTCCATGTATCATAATTTCTAGTTTAATCTGAATTTATTTAATAATCTAGGATTTGCTTTCGTAACACGATTTCTGAAATACAATGTATGTATATTAACAAATATTCTTTAGCAATATCGGATCTAAAAATATTTCTTATCACATAGAATAAATTGATGTCTTTCCAATCGATTGATATGTCTTCATAAATTTTCTATACTATATTCCAGCTACGTCTATCCGTCCATGGATGAGCTGGCGGAACAGCTGCTCTTTGTGTTGGGTCATTTTGGTCTGAAATCCGTAATCGGTTTCGGAGTCGGCGCCGGGGCCAATATACTAGCGAGATTCACACTTGCTCATCCTGAGAAGGTCAATGCCCTATGCTTGATAAACTGTGTATCGACGCAAGCAGGCTGGATCGAATGGGGCTATCAGAAACTGAACGTTCGCCATCTAAGATCGCAGGGCATGACTCAAGGTGTACTGGACTATTTAATGTGGCATCACTTTGGCAGGGTGAGAACGCTTACTTAAATTTGTTGAGTCTCTAGAAAAATTATTTACACGTATGCATGTTTCTTAATGATCTCATTTGAAAAATGAGATTATATATTTACATGATTCAGTAATGAAAAAAAAACAGTGCAAATAATTTTTATATTTATTATACGTTAGTACAAATCGATCGGACTGGGGGTGAACTAACATGCAGCAGCCTATGTGGTCCACAAAATTTGTTCAAATTAAATTATGTAAACTTTCGCATGGAAACATAGACTGGTAAAATGTCGACCAAAGGACCAAGTCTAGGCAAGACATTGTCGACTGTTTCTGTGCGATGTAGAAAATTGAATTAGGGTTGGCATCGGTAGTAATTCTGTCGCTCTTATTATGCAACACGTAGCTCCATAATAGAGTTCCCGTCTAGAGACCGTAAAAGTCGACGGTGTGAAACCTGTACGATTAATTTTAATTGCGAGATTACGAAAAATTCTATTTGTGCATTTGTTGGACTCGTGTTTCAGGGTACAGAGGAGAGGAATCACGATCTCGTTCAAGTTTACAAGAATTACTTCGAGCGACGTGTAAATCCTACGAATTTAGCGTTATTCATTGATAGTTACGTCCGACGCACGGATCTAAACATCACGAGGGAATTAGATCCGTCCCGGAAGAAGGAAGGCCTCACGCTCGGCGTACCTGTGATGAATATCACGGGAGCCTTGAGTCCGCACGTAGACGATACGGTGACGTTAAATGGACGATTAGATCCGACGAACAGCTCTTGGATGAAGGTACGAGATCCTTGTTATATTAATCGGTCTCTACACTACGACGATTTGTACGTGTGACAAGAAAATATTTAATCATTCATTTGAATTCACTCATTTAGCTCGCACTTTTGTTTTCTTATAAGTAGAT